>NC_069126.1:26717350-27017350 GCF_026914265.1 Mya arenaria
CAGTGACACTTGGAGATACACTGTATTTATGTATTTGCATAATCAGCAGACGTTGACATCATACCGCATTGCAGTAATGCACCAGTCAATTGTACCCCCCCCCCCACACACACCAGGTCCGGGGTATACCGGGATTAGCGGGGGAAATGGGAGTTTTTACTCCCCGCAGTGCCGAGTGTAAGCGGTGGTTTTGTTTTCGCTCCGAAAATAGCGGGGAATGGGCCTTACCTAGGTATCCTGGGGTGCGGGGCATTTGGCGGGGAATTTACCAACAGTTTGTCTCCACAGGGCGGGGATTTTACCCGGGATCAGCTGGACCAAAAGTCAAAGTCCCCGCTATTCCCCGGAACTGAAGGGCCGTGGTTAGAATTGACTGGTGCATAAGCACGAAACGGTATAGCAATAATTACAATTTTATGCGTTCAGTTCTGTTCTGTTCTGTTTAAAATGACCTATCAAGAACCAATGGCAATTTCAGGCGGAAAGAGCGCAGAACACCAGAAAACCAGAAAAGTCAGGGAACTAACTAAATCTCGTCGAGCGTTTAAAACTGACATTTCACGTGACGTCGAAAATTGATTTTACCAAACAAATGTCGCAGTTCCCTGTGATGCAGCCATTTATTCGTAGTAGCTCTTCCGGCGAAGGGAAATACCGCGTATTCTATTTCTCATAATTAAATCTGCCATTATGGCCAATTATCTGGCTGGGCATTTATTTTTCCATTATCTTTACGCATTGGATGATATATGTTATATGGGACGAGGAGTTACTAGAACTTTCATATTAATCGTATCCAGGAAAATCCAGATATTTTTTGGAGCTGCAAGCGGGTTTATGTTCAACAGTTTTTTTTTCAAAAAATGTCACAAAAATAAGAAATTCTAAAAACGGCCTCTTTTTTCAATACACCATTAAAGTACAGTTATTTTACTTTGGAACTGTCATTCTCGACGCGAAAGGCTATCTTCAATATTTATATGGATAACTACAGAAACAAACATAAATGAGACTAGTTTACCAGTACGTATACATAAATGCATGCAAAACAATTTCATTAATAAACCATGTTATGGATTGGATGTTTCTTTAAACCAATATATTAAGAAATCTCCCGAAACCGGGTTTCTCCACTTCCTGATAAGTATATCACAATATTTGGCAAGCTAGATATCCTTTTATTGCCCACGAGCAAAGATAAAAAAGTACCCGTATGTAAAAATAATTCAAAGTTATTTCAATTTATGTTGAACTGAGGTGGAAAAAGCATCTAGCATGGCCGCCTGTTTAAGGTATGTTCATCCCAACCCTCGCGCATGGTGTTCTGCGGAAACTCGGTAAACCTCGTTTCCGCAAAACACCCTACGCCCGGGTTGGGATGAACCTATCATATCCTTTATGCCGAGAAAACTCCCTAAACAATTGATTTACACACTTTGTAGTAGTTAGTATTTCTTTTGCCCCTTTAAACCAAAAAAATCGGCGCCATCTTAATTACTTAAAGATTAAGATTAAATTAAATGATAACTTTCTTAGTGTTGAGCGTACAATACCTCTATATTAGCTAGCGTGCAGTCGAGGTCTTCTAAAAAACTAACCCACTTAATACAAACAATTATTGACTTAATAGAAATTTGGCGGTTGTACTCTTAATGTAATAGTTAAATGACATGAAGTTAAATCTTATTGATTGAGAATGGGCGGAGTGAGCATCGCGGACGAGCCTTTCAATAAGATTTTACTTCAGGTCGTCTAACTGACTTAGAATACAACCACATTGGCTGACACATTGTGAACGCAAAATCTGACTCTGGGAGTGTGTATCGGATGATTGGCAGTAGGCCGACCTTTAAACACCCGCGAAAGTTGAATTGTTTAATGGTTAAACCTAGTATTTAATGATTGCTTATCTGCAATTTCATCGGCTAAAATGTATGTAAAGTATTTCCGGTTGCGAGAGCTTCTCTAAATGATTACATGTGACTCTGTCTGGTCATCCAATACGCGGAGGCACTGAATAATGACATGAAGTAACATACTAGTGATTAAGAATGGGCGGAATGCACGGAGCGAATGAGCCTTTCTTAATCATTTAATTGTTACTTCAGGTCATCTTACTGCCTATCTCATTGGCTGAAACATTGTCAACGCAAACTCTGACGCAGGGATTGTGTATTGAATGAGTGGCAGTGGGCGGACCTTTAAACACCCGCAAAAGTTAAATTCTAAATGATTTAGCCTAGTACTTAATAATTGCCTTTCTGCAATTTCATTGGCTGAAAAAGTAGGTTGTATTCTAAATAATGATACCTAGAACGAAGCCATCTCTTTTTTTAGCAAAGATTAAAGCAAAAACCAACACAATTTTTGAACAGTAATTTCTGTTGCATGATTTTCATGACTTAAAAGAAGCAAGCCAGGGGAGGATCCAGGAATTGACGTTAGAGCGGGCGTAACTCAGGGGCGTAAGTATATGACATAAACTGTTTGCATGTGGATTTGGGGTTACTCTATCAAGAAATTACAATTTGTTGCCGGAAATGATGCATTATGGGCGTATTCTATTATTATTTCTCTCCTTTATTGACATAAAAAGTAAACTTGGACGTTTTAAAGGGGGTGCGCGCCGGGTGCACCCCCCTTTTAGCCGCTAGTGCAATCTGCATATAACCTGAACAAAGAAACATAATTTTGCTTGAAGGAAAGGAGCCAGCCTTGAGGTGGATCTTGCAAAACACGGGCGTATCCAGGAATTGACGATAGAGGGGGCGTAACTTTTATTTGGTTTAAAGTGTTAACAAGGCTTTTGGGGTGTACTAGGGATTTGCGGAACAATTACCATGCGATAAGTAGCGTGTACAACGATATATCAGTATAAACACGGAAATCTTGGCAATATGGTACAGAACGGTTACTACGTTCAAACCTCGTGATTGAAATTATACATAACTAGCGCTTCGCGGTCGTTGTGTAGAATTTCCATTACTCGTCTAGAAGGTGCAATAACTCGACTAGTGGGTGCAGAAACTCGCTGTAGGTGCAATAACTCGTCTAGTGTGTGCAGAAACTCGTCTAGTAAGTGAAATAACTCCGCTAGTTGGTGTAGAAACTCGTCTAGTAAGTGAATTAACTCGTCTAGTGGGTGCAGAAACTCGTCTAGTAAGTGAAATAACTCGTTTAGTGGGTGTAGAAACTCGTCTAGAAAGTGAATTAACTCGTCTAGTGGGTGCAGAAACTCGTCTAATAAGTAAAATAACTCGTCTAGTGGATGCAGAAACTCGTCTAGTAAGTGAATTAACTCGTCTAGTGGGTGCAGAAACTCGTCTAATAAGAAAAATAACTCGTCTAGTGGATGCAGAAACTCGTTAGTAAGTGAATTAACTCGTCTAGTGGATGCAGAAACCCGTCTAGTAAGTGAAATTACTCGTCTAGTGGGTGCAGAAACTCGTCTAGCAAGTGCAGAATCTCGTCTAGTAAGTGAAATAACACGTCTAGTGGGTGCAAAATCTTGTCTAGTAAGTGAAATAACTAGTCTAGTGGGTGCAGAAACTCGTCTAGTAAGTGAAAGAACTCCTCTAGTAGGTGCAGAAACTCGTCTAGTAAGTGCAGAATCTCGTCTAGTAAGTGAAATAACACGTCTAGTGGATGCAAAATCTCGTCTAGTAAGTGAAATAACTAGTCTAGTGGGTGCAGAAACTCGTCTAGTAAGTGAAAGAATTCCTCTAGTAGGTGCAGAAACTCGTCTAGTAAGTGAAATAACTCGGCTAGTGGGAGCAGAAACTCGTCTAGTATGTGCAGAATCTCGTCTAGTAAGTGAAAAAACTCGTCAAGTGGATGTAGAAACTCGTCTAGAAAGTGAATTAACTCGTCTAGTGGGTGCAGAAACTCGTCTAATGAGTGAAATAACTCGTCTAATGGGTGCAGAAACTTGTCTAATAAGTGAAATAACTCGTCTAGTGGGTGCAGAAACTCGTCTCGTAGGTGAAATAACTCGTCTAGTGGGTGCAGAAACTCGTCTAGCAAGCGCAGAATCTCGTCTAGTAAGTGAAATAACTCGTCTAGTGGGTGCAGAAACTCGTCTAGTAGGTGAAATAACTCGTCTAGTGGGTGCAGAAACTCGTCTAGCAAGCGCAGAATCTCGTCTAGTAAGTGAAATAACTCGTCTAGTGGGTGCAAAATCTCCTCTAGTAAGTGAAATAACTCGTCTAGTGGGTGCAGAAACTCGTCTAGTAAGTGAAATAACTCGTCTAGTGGGTGCAGAAACTCGTCTAGTAAGTGCAATAACTCGTCTAGTAAGTGCAGAAACTCGTTTATTGGGTGCAGAAACTCGTCTAGTAAGTGCAGAATCTCGTCTAGTAAGTGAAATAACTCGTCTAGTGGGTGCAGAATCTCGTCTAGTAAGTGAAATAACTCGTCTATTTGGTGCAGAAACTCGTCCAGTAAGTGCAGAATCTCGTCTAGTAAATAAAAAAACACGTCTAGTGGGTGCAGAAACTCGTCTAGTAAATGAAATAACTCGTTTAATGGGTGCAGAAACTCGTCTAGTTGGTGCAGAATCACGTCTAGTAAGTGAAATAACACGTCTAGTGGGTGCTGAAACTCGTCTAGTAAGTGAAATAACTCGTCTAGTGGCTGCAGAAACTCGTCTAGTTGATGCAGAAACTCGTCTCGTAGGTGAAATAACTCGTCTAGTGGGTGCAAAATCTCGTCTAGTAAGTGAAATAACTCGTCTAGTGGGTGCAATGACTCTTCTAGTGAGTGCAGAAACTCGTCTAGTGGGTGCAATAACTCCTACTGGGTGCAGAAACTCGTCTAGTAGGTGCAATAACTTTAACTTGTATTCTCATGCGCAACTCAGAACAATTGTATAGGCAGAAAACGATAACACTTGTGACGTCGTTGTCAAACGGTCTCTTATGAATATGACCAAATTGTAATGAATGAAATTTAAAGAGAGCGAGGTGAGAGACGTGTAGTAGTTAAGGAGTCCGCCTCCCAACCAAAAGGTCGTGGATTCCAGCCCCACCAGGGGTACATGCTCATGGCTTCAAGGGACACCATTACCAGTTCTCAAATGTGATTCATGTCAGCTTATTGCTGTCTGTACAGTCGAGCTTAAATAAAGTAGTATACACTAAAAAATTCAAACGCAAATGTCCACCTTTGTATCTTCCATTGGCCTTTATGACAAAGTGGAGTCAGGGAAACCACTAATAAGAACATCCAACGAGTCTGCTGAATGCATGCGTTAACAATTCGTTAACTTCCGGGAGCCAGTTTGACCAATCGACGCACTCGAAGATTCCATCACGATTGCGTAATGGAGAGCAGATTGTATCGTTCGGCGGCCAAACTGTGAAATCGATGTATTTAGTACACCGTTTTATATATCGCAGACTCTCGTTGTCAACACGTGATCGTACAATATATTTATGTATAGGACGCACACGCGAACAAAACATCCTGTACTTTTCCCGTAGTGTTCGATTCACACTTCCCATGTTGGACCGATCAAGACCGAAACGCGTGAAAAGGCTCCGAATGAAAATCGGGATCTACAGACGCTCTAAAGGTAGAGTGACATAAATCCTCTTAAATAACAATGATCAATTCCCGTTTGTTTGCAAACAAAACGTCAACATGCAAAATTCTGATATCAGCCCTTTTAAAAAAATAAAATATAATTAAGCTATTTGGAATTATGAAGGTAAAGAATTGATAAGTTTTTTAACATTGTGTTGTACAATATACATGTATAAACTATGATATATTTGGACTCGTACATGGCTCGTCCAATATTGTTCCCAGCTGTTTACTCATCCAAATGTTTCTCCGTATTGTACAGCACAATTTTAAATAACCTATAAATATTCAATGGCTCACTAGTCAATAATTGTATAGGTCAATAGTTGTATGATATATTAATTATAGTTGATATTTTTTTCAGTGATGTTAGAAAGATATTCTCGCTCATCATTGAGCTCCGTTTCGGTATGAATGGCCATGATGTTATCTTTAAGGACTCCTGAAGGAATTGTGTTGCAGATGTTTCCTCATCCCGGTCACATTCGCCTGGTTTTGCACTTACACAGAGTACCAGAAATAAAGCGATTTCATTGAAATATTGCAAGGAAACTGGGTGGGAGATCTGATGTAGTGTTGTCTTTAATTAATATAATAATGATATTAAAACACGCAACGAAGCCTTAATATTTTATTCATAACACGAAGTTCAGAAATGAATAAAAGGAAACAAATTATTTATATACGTACAATTCCCACTCATAAACGTCGCAGTTTGCCGATATTTCTGAGTTCGTGAAATTCGCAACACACTGAAAGTCATTCGGAACTCCTCGGCCATTTTTTCAAAAACAACCTCGGATGTATGCCGGTACATCTGTTGAAGTAGTCCGTATTTTTTTTAATAAAAGCATTAATTAAATGTAGTGTTTAAGAGTTGTATTCATTGCTCTCAGTTTAAATTGATTGCCAGTGAAGTATATTATTGCAAACATAATTACGATTCCCAAGAGTTAAGTCATAAATTTTAACTACTAAATAAGATTACTACGCAATCTATTTGCAGCGGACTTAAACGTACCACTTTTTAAGTATGTAAACCGTCCATATACATCCGAGGTTGTTTTTGAAAAAATGGCCGAGGAGCTCCGAATGACTGAAAGTTAGCTTCCCGGAACCCCTCTTTCATAGTATCAATTATCGGGATAAAAATACGTATTTTTTTATTAAAACAATTTTATCTGTTTGAAGAGTTAGGAACGCAAAACTATTTAAAAAATACATACACATTTCATACATGTGCTACAGTAAGGTTTCGTTTAATAGTTCTTTTACGACCGGATCAACACGGAAACGCATCTCAAAAAATTAAAGCCATCGTTTTAGCAAACAAGGTGGCGTCAAAATGCACAATGGGTCTGATTACATTCAGTAAACAAATTCTCACCAACTAAAGCATTCCATAACATCTGAACTGTTTTGAGTGCATTTTCTAAGTTCGAGTATTTGCCGTAGAACTTCAACGAAACGCTGTTCAAACAATTCTCTAGAGCAAGCCAGTTTTCACAAATACTCCCAAATGCCCGTAATATTGAAGTAATTGAATTTTTTTCTTCATATTTTTGTAGTATTTTGTTAAATAACGTTAAAATATACTTGTGTATTGTTTACTCTAGCGAAGGGGTTTAATTGCAATATCGTTATATAATAGACATTCTTTATGGCCGAGTATGAATTCATATAAAATTTTAATTAGTGGGTTGGAAAAGGTTTGATACTATTAGAAAGTATGCCTTTCATGTGAATGTATGAGCAATTTGTAAATGACTTTTTCAATTTAGACATTGAATCGATTCTGTTGCCTTATTTATTAGATTTAAGATTGAATTTCGTCGCAATCGAAATAACGTTCAAAATCGCTCACTGAGCACATTGTCATATTTTGTGTGTCTCTCATGATACATTATCAAACGTTTTTTTCCCAATTTGGTGCAAAAATACCTTGATCACAGATTGTAAAGATGGGTGAAGACTCAATTGTAAAGGCTTTCGGTATAATGAAAGTTTACATAAGTGTAGTTGAAGAAAGAATTACCAGCGCCCATAATTACTGATATATTGAGTCTGAGTTTCAGATTTAGGCTCAGAAAATGGAATTCTTAAATATTTCAAAAATATTAAAATACAGTCAAACACCGTTGGCTCGAACTCCTAGGGGCCTGTGAAAATACCTCGAGCCTCGAAAAATTCGAGCCAAGCGGGAATGCTTGCATTCAGTATAAAGAAATAGGTCCTTTACATCCAGTTTGCACCAATGAGAAATTCGAGCCAAGCGAGTTCGAGCCAACGGGGTTCGACTGTCACTTATTTTGACAAAAGATGAATGCCTGATTGTAGAACAAATTAATTGTGACAGATACAGCAAATAAACACCAAAAGCGTTATTTAACAATGTGAAAATAATGGTAGTTTAATAATTTACATGTATAATCTAAAGCAGGGTAACAGTCTTAGGTCGACTGAACATTTATTTCCACATTGCCTATGGAAGGCAAATGTATGGCGTGTGAAGCAAACGAAAAGCGATGTAAATCTAAGAAAAAACATCACAAAGTATGGCGTTTTTATGTTTCAAACAGAATAAGTTCAAAAGAATCTGACAAACTTCCAACTTAGTTTACAAACAGCTCCGCAAACAGAACAAAGTACCTCAATGTAGTAGAAAGCTGACACAAATCTTATGAAATATGAGCAATATGATCATGATTACGTGACAAAGGCACATCAAAAGCCGAAAAGATCGCGAAATGTGACGTTTTGATGAACGGCCACCCTTATGGATGGAACGCGAAAGAGCCGAATGGACCCGTAGCGGGATGTCGCGGTTTCATAATACACTCCCGTCCAGTTGTCGATATTTCGCCGGAGTCCATTATTTCCAAATATATCAGGCTTGCCTGACAAGCGCGTTTTCCTCCTGGAAGTCCGTAACTGCAGGCGTGTCGGTCACGTGTCGCGTTTGGGCATTACAACTGGGTATTCATTAAAGCGTGGCGGTTTATCGCGAACCGTGCCGAATTCGTTGCACGCTCGATGGAGAATACACGTGACTTTGACGTCATGTGCACGTGCGGTCACGTGTTATGTCAAAATTCACCAATCTCGGTTTCCAAAGATAACAGAACATTTGGTTTTAATGGGAGCTTATCCCATGCATCGAAGAATAGAATTAATGGAAGAAATACTATGGTACAAATTGTTCCAGTTTACTTGTTCAACTGATCAGAACAATCAAGGTGAGGTTTTGTAATCGATCTTTAAATGGTTCAGGATGGATGGCTGCTTTCGCCGTCATTAGCGTTGATTTGTGCCTTGCAAAGAATATACAAAGACGCCTAGCACTGCCTGTTTCATATGTTATCAATGATTTCTGTGACACTTAATTTAGCTTTAGTAATAGTTTAAGGTTGTAAGTTAATCATTGGCACTCGCAAAAATGCTTTATTTTTGTGTAAGTACATATTTTCTTTTTTAGTGGTCAATATTTTATTGTGTAAACTACCTACTCAATGGGTCAGCCACTGTTTATATGTATATCGTTTTATCTTATTTAAATCAACAAATAATGACTTCTGATATACTGAAATAAATAAGTTAGAAAACTTGAGAAATACTTCCTTCTCAGTGAACAAAAGAAAATGTTGACCACTTAATGGTTTAGAAAATTGCGATTTACGACAGGAGAGGGGTGAGAAGCCTTCGTTGGCGTCATTGTTTACGTCATTCTTCTTTGTTTATGTTTAATTTCGCAACTGACAAAAATATTTTTTAAGTATGATACATACATGGCTGATCGAAAAGATATTGTTTCAGTATGACAGTTACAACTTTATTTCTGTCTTTAAATGTACTTAGAACTCCTGCTAATTCTAGAATTCTACGACTGTTTGCACTCTTATATATGTATGGGATATAAAAGGAAGCCTGTAGCAATTTACAAACGAACAACGATATGATCATATCCTTCCTCAGCTTGGTGATGCAGTTTTAATTCTATCTATCACAGTGTTATGATTGAAATGTTCATCTTTCACGCTGATATCTTCATTGTGGCTGTTTTTATGAGCAGTTATTAAAATGTGATCTCTATCTTCGAATTAAAAACAGATCAGCTGCTAGTAATGGTTTTTATCTAAGTTATCATCTAAGTTTCATTGCTTTCTTATTGCCTTCCTTGTTGCTGTTGTTTTTTTTTAATTTCAACTTGGTGGAATTTAGTAGAACGATGCAACGCTGAAATTTTGGCCAAGGATTGCATCATTAAAATTCAAGCAAATTTAAAATAGTTTACACGTGTAAAAGCAGAAAATTTCATAGACTTTTATAGGCTGAGAATTATTTTCATATCTTTTATGTCAAAAAAGTTATTTAGAAATTAACGTTAATTACTTGTTTGTTTACATCGGCTGTGGCCCGTGGTGACCAATGTTAGAGCCCCGTATGAAATCACATGATTCCTCACCCTAGTATTCATATAGTGTTTGTATGCTTTAACGTGGATACAATTTTTCGTCTTCTGGGTCCGTATTTACCACTGTCTTGAGTATGGGACTCGGGCTCAGAAAACTGAATTTTTAATTGTTTCGAAATATGTTTAATATAGCAAGTGTTTGCAAAAAAGTATGTTTGTGTGTAAAACGGCGGTCCGTGTATATACCGTCTTTTCGTTATTCATAAATGAAAGTGAAAATCGAAAAAAGAACCGATACCAAATCCATTTTCGCTTTTCTCATGACTGAATAGAAAACCAAAATTTTCATCATATTTAGATTTTGCTTTTCTGAGTCTGAGTCTGAGTCTTAAAGTGATACTCGTATTTAAAATCAATATAACAAACATAAATTTTGAGTGATAATCCTTTAACGACTAAGGAAATAATGCATTTATGCATTGTCGTACCACTGACTTGGAAGTAAGAGTGCATCATTAAACTAAGCCTCAAGACCTGTGTGAATACGGGGCCTGACTTTAATTATCTAAATATCGGCGTCTTTTACAAATTTCATTGAGATAAAACACATAACTATATAAAGTTATCGAATATTATTTTTATTATTCCGAGATGAGATAGCAACTTTTTTATTTATTTTTTTATTTCATTTATAGCAACATGTGCTTTTGTCTGTTTTATTAGTATATTATTTTACAGGGCGTTAACGTAGTGTGCAATATGCCTACGGCCATGGATTTTATCCAAGATTAGATAACGAATCTCAAAATTGAACTTTAAACATTATTAGAAGCATATTGCATATTCATTCGTTGAAATAATGGGTGTTTTTTAATCATAAACGTAACAAGCGCTATTAATTATTACATAAAAATCTTTATGTATAGTAGTATACATAAGCAATTGAATATCAAATAAATTGCTAAAACTAATAAAAAATTCACGGGTCATCAATATCTGGAAATGTTTCTAAATCATGTCATACTTTAAAATCTACAAAATGAACAAGCGAAAAGGGATATATTGTCAATCGCCATTTAATCTGTTTAAGTATAGAAAGAAAAAAAAACCCACCCCCATTAAAGGATTATATGAAACTGTATGAACTTCGAATGCCTTACTTTCATGATTTGGCAAACAGCGATGCATCTTTTGATAATTATAAAATCCGCGATGCTCATTATATAGAATTGCCGTATTCATTAGACAAGTTCTGGGATTATTTCTCGAGTATTTCAGGATGAAATGCTCATTTAGGGGGGACATAAGGATATACTCCGGCGAATGGCCGTCTAGAGGCGTCTAGGAACTCTTCATTAGCCGCTATTGTGGTCACAGCGAATGAGCTCGTCCTAATGCGCGATTCTTTTTCCGCCCAAGACGCCAGCGACTCGCTGATGCCATGTTATTACAAGAGATTTATTGAAATTAATCGTTTTGGGCACTCACTTGTCTTGATTGCATGCATTGATCTTTTCTCCCTAGAGACAGCTACTTAGCGTTTCTCATCTTTTTCTGCTTTCAGGGATGTTCTTGACTCGGAGCTTTCGGAACTCCTCGGCTATTTTCCATCGAAAATAACCTCGGATATATGCCGTTACACCACTAGAAGTAGTTCGTAAAACATATATGAAAATCCCAAGAGACGGCTACTTAGCGTTTCTCATCTGTTTCTACTTCCGGTGATGCTGTTGACTCGGACCTTTCGGACCTCCTCGGCTATTTTCCATCGGAAGTAACCTCGGATGTATGCCGTTACACCACTAGAAGTAGTTCGTAAAACATATATGAAAATCCCAAGTGACGGCTACTTAGCGTTTCTCGTCTGTTTCTACTTCCAGTGATGTTCTTGACTCGGAGCATTTGGAACTCCTCGGCCATTTTCCATCGGAAATAACCTCGGATGTATGCCTGTACATCAGTAGAAGTAGTTCGTAAAAGCTTAAATACTCGTATTAATAAATTGTAGTGTTTTAAAGTGTATTTTGTATATCTAAGTTTAAAATGATTGCCAGTGAAGTGAATTATGGCATAAATAATTAAAATTCCCAAGAGTTATGCCATTAAGTGTTACTGCTAAATTGAAATTACTACGCGATCTACTTGCAGCATAGTTAAAATGGAAATATTTCTGACATTATAAATCGTCCATATACATCAGAGGTTGTTTTCGATGGAAGATGGCCAAAGTGTTCCGAATTGACTTGGAGTTGTTGTTTCTACGAAGAAAGAAGAACCCACAGGAGAAAGATGGATGAATTAGTTGTATTGGTGTGTTATGTGACAGCTTTTTGAATATAAAAAGTTTATTATGTTTGTAAAAACCATTGCCATTTTGTTCGTCACATGATGTCAGAGGCTGAAAAAACGTTGTATTGTATTTGCGTGTTATCTGGTTCGTTTGGTTGAATAAGTTCTTCCAACAGCATTTAATGTATTGTTGTCATACGATAGTGTTGCCTCTGTGATAAAAAGAGCGGACTTGTTGATTTTTTTAAGATATGATAACATTCACTTCCGTCAATTATTTATGATAGTTATAAATCATTTCTTTCTGTTTTATTCCAAAAAGGATCTGGCCGCAAAAGTGACGTTTTAGAGGAAGATAAAAACACTGGAATACGAAACAATGGCTGGCTTTAAGCTTGATGTTGTTTTCTTGTTTTCAGATCCATCGGTCACTTCTTTCTGGAAAAACCTTTACCTTGGCCAGTATTCCAATTATGATTGCATGTTATCTTTGGTTTTCGGGAGTGGGGTGGCTGTGGTTTGGGCAGGGACAGAAACCATCCCCTACGCAGTGATCACCCTAAACAAATATTTTCTGAAAAAAAATCACTGTGTAATAAAAGGGGAGGTTACGTGTTTGAATTTTAAGACAGAAAATAATAAAAGAAGTTCTTCATTATATTTTGTTTGCTTTCTTAGTAAAAACATCGGCATTACAATGTTCGTGACAATATGCGTTTTGGACACGAAAGAGAAGAATATGCGGAGACAAGGTGAAAACCTTTCCTTTAATCAATGTCGTGCGAATAAGACATTGATGTTGAGACGTTAAAAAAACAGTAGTTATATGGCGTACACTAAAAATTGTTTTCGTTTCAGGTATACTGTCCGTCCTTCTTCATCAACACAAACACGTACAATAACTCGGTTCAAGAACCACAGGCAGGCAACTAACTGCATATTTGCGTTATACTGCATTTTGTTCTGATGGGTAACGCTGACCACCAGGGGCAGACCTTGGTTGAACACAATGCGAAGGTCGAGTTCTCACAGGCAGGCGACTTACTCGTGTTGTTCTAATGGGTAGAGCTTACCACCAGGGGCGTATCTTGGGTGAACACAATGTGTAGGCTGGGTTATCACAGGCTGGCAACTTCCTTCACATTCGTGTTGTTCTCATGGATAGCGCTGACCACCAGGAGCGTAGCTTGGCTGAACACAATGTGTAGGCCGAGTTCCCACAGGCAGGTAACTTCCTGCATATTCGTTTTGTTCTTATGGGTTGCGCTGACCACCAGGGGCGTAGCTAGGTTGAACACAATGTGTAGGCCGAGTTCTCACAGGTAGATAGCATCCTGCATTTTCGTTGTGTTCTTATTGGTAGCACTGACAACCAGGGGCGTAGCTTGACGGAACACAGTGTATAGGCCGAGTTCTCGGGGATTCTGCCGTTCTGGGGACATTCCTTCTCCGGATTTCTGTATGTCTTATAAATAAAAATGCGATAGTCTTCACCATCGTTATTTCTTGATGTTCAGAAAAAAATGTAAGCAGCGGCTTATATGGCCAATAGGTAGCTACGCTCCTGACTACATTTTATAAATGTAGGATATTCGTGAAAAAGACAACGGTGTTTCTACCAGTGTTGAGAGGGTAAAAAAAGAAAAGAAATAGAGGCGATAGCGGGGGTTTACATGGATCACAAATTAAAGGATTCGGTGATATTCATATGTGACGTAAGAACAAAAAGTGACGTTATCATTTTGCGAAGTTTCGTGACTCATAAGTAGGCAGTCATAACTATTTTTACACATTTTCTCAAAGGTTCTTTAATTGAATTATATAAATTATTATTTATGTGTGTTTTGTTATCGAATTTATTGTGTGTGTTTTTTTTTAATTTGTTACCGTTAAAGCTGCACTCTCACAGATCGAACTTTTTGACAATCTTTACTTTTTTGTCTTGTCTCTAAAACGTATCTATATAAGATTGCTTACAAAAAATAGATCGCAGATTTTTATATTAAAGTTAAAAAAATGATGTTTGATGCATTTTACTTAAACAGTTAATAACGGTTTAAGCCATAAAACATTAATTTTCGAACGGAAATATGAAAATCTACGATCTAATTTTTGTCAGCAATGTTATATCATTGTTTTTTTTATGATATTTATGCAAACATTTGCTTTTTCGACGACACAAAATAAAACGTTGTAAAAATCTGTGAGAGTGCAGTTTATATAACCCAACATGAATCATTTTCGCCGACGACTTGTATTTTTGAAATTCAATGCGATGTTATGTCGGACACTTCTTTCTTCGAAAAACGAACACATTGATTCCGACATGATACATCCTTGTCATAAATGGAATAATTCCACGTTAAGCTTTGGATGAATTTATACATGCAGTATCTTATAATTAGTGCAAATAGTATAATGTAAGACAAAATTACCATAAGAAGTTCACTTTAATAATGAAACGATATCTTTTAAAACAAAACTGATGATAATTGTAAAGTTTCTCAAGTGCAAAGTCATAAAATATGCTAATAAAACAACTTAGGTTCAGTAGTAAAATATTAGAGAAATCTTTTTTATTGTTATTTCTACCATTTCAAATGCAAAATGTCGGGCTCCTGTTCGTCTATAGAAAGGCAGTCGCATTCTTTGATCTTGTTTCGTAAATTACAGCATTTTTTACCAAGCCGTGTTGATATAGGGGTGACAAGGTGTATTTCAAGTTTGCCTGTTTCAACATTACCTATGATATGTGGAGTGAAACACTTTATGGTCATATTGTAGTGTTTTATTGCAGGGTAAAGTGGTCGACAGTAACTTTGGGAATGCTGAGCTTTAGATGGTGAATATGGAAAATATGTGCGAAAGTCTCCTTCGCTTTTCATGTGTTATGTTTTATGTGATGTTTGAATATGTGTGTATCATCGTTAATTTCGTGTTTTTTTATTGTTATTGTATACTTATTTTGTTTGTTGGCAATTAAATACTCATAGAATGAATGGAGATGCAGTGAGTCGATGGTTGTTCAATAGAATAACATCAACGAGAATACGCCCAGTAGCCTACACCCACGTAAAAAACATGCACACAAATAAACAAGAAATCCACAAAGAGCATACGCAATAAAGACCATTTCTTTCTCCCATCCCAGATAAGTAGATCCAATCATTAGGCCATACTGGATTTTTTTTTTCTCCCACCCCAGATAAGTAGATCCACTTGTTTGACAATGCTTGGATTCGTTGTCTCGCCCATGGGCTAAGATAAAAAGGACCCGTATGCAACTACTTGTCCAATACGCAAAACGAGTTCCAGGAAAAAAACAAACATTTTAACTTTATTTTGTTGATCTGAGGTGGGAATTACAAGCGTCTATCATGGCTGCTTGTGTAAGATAGGTTCATCCCAACCCTCACATAGGGTGCTCTGAGGAAACTTTAAACCTCATTCCCGCAAACAAACCTACGCTCGATATAAACTATTGCATCACTTAAGTATATGCATTCCGGTGGTATATAGAGATTAATCAGTGAAATAAACATTACATTTCACTGTTTCAAACTGCTGTGAACTTTTTTCCACAGCTTTAAAATTAAAGCCCGTTTTCAATTCCAAATCAAACGTCAGCTCTCACAAGGTTACGTTCGCACACAATTTGAGGGCTTTTCTCAAAAACAATGATGAACTGTTTATTGAATAACCTTTTAAGGCATAAAATAAACATTTTTTTTTTTTCGTTTCAGTGTAAGATCGCATTTTTTTTCACCTCGTAAACTCCAAAAGTTAATATAGAGTCTTTGGTGCTCACTCGGTGAAATATATTACGATATTACACTGAAACAAACAATTGTCCTATATATCTGAGGCCAAAAGCTTTACTAATTTACATTATAATGCTACATATCCTCTCTTACAGAGGTTTCGTATTTAGATTCTTAATTCGTTTCATCAAAACAATATATCGTTTCAATGTCTTATCTGTGTTGTCACATCAGGCGTAATGAATCGACCGTGTGTGTATCCCCTTCATGGTGGCAATACTGCTGGCTAACATGCTAAAGTGAAACTCATTCTCCTTGTTACAAATCTGATAGTCTTGTTAATACAGGGCCTTCTGTTCGCATCTTGTTGACCTTTCTTGCTTTACAGTGTACATTGTAACTCCGATGAACCTGATTCCACATTTTGTAGTGCTTGTTTCATATTTGGAACGACCTTTACGCGATATTATGTCACATATATTCGCAAGGATCCAGTTAAAAGATGCTACTGCGAGATATACAGTATCTGCTTCGGACAAACATTCTGAAATTAAGCCCATTCCACTGGACAGAAAAAAAATCTTCAATTTTAACTGGGATAAAATATTTATTTATTTTATGTATACACTCGTTCTTTGTATTTTTTTTCCACATTTAAGCTAACAAATCTTGTGTATAGTGATAGTTTATTTAATTGTTCTAAACATTGTTTTTCTACATTTTTAAAATTATAAAATAATATGGGGTCACCAGGCATCAAAAATCCACATATTTAAGAGACGAATACTTTAAGTTATGATAATTAAAATACATGCACCTTAAACACAAACTGTATGTATCTTTATTAACATTATGCTGATGAATACTCTCCCAAGAATACGTCATGCGTTCTAAAAAAAGTTACGGGTCATTGGGAAGTATGTTGCAAAATACTCATTACAATTTATATAATCGTCAGTCAATAGTTTAAAGTGAAATTTTATAGTTTTGCACCGTTTTTTGTCATAAGTGATTTCACGTTTTAAATCGATTACGGGTCATGTAAGTTTTACTGGTATAATTAATATGTCTTTGGTGATTGTATTTCCATCTTTAAAAAGTTGTGCATAATGAACTAGTTCCTTTTGAAGAATAGACACAAGATTTTCATCTGGCGAGCAAAACATGTGGCCGCCCTTCCATAATTTGATGTTTGCAATTTATGACAGCCATGTAACGTCAGGTAATTACCAATACATTGCAAATTTAAGCAAAGGCGTGTTTTAACCATTCAGTTGGTTTTCGAAAGATAGTTGCAGATTGTTTTATTATTGTTATTATCATTTGCCACCATCACCAACACGCTAACCAGTGACAAAACAAAAAATGCATATTTATTTTATGATTATATCATTATGATATATCATTTTCATTCTAAAAATTATAGAGACTTGGAAAATTCTTCTAATTATTCTATCTTTTATATAGAAAATTCTGTTATCTGTTATATAGAAAATTCAACTATCTGTTACATTGAAAATTCATTTTATCTATTATATAGAAAAAATCTACACTATGTTTTATAGAAAATTCTACTATATGTTACATAGAAAATCTACTACATGGTATATAGAAAATTCTACTATATGTTATATGGCAAATTCTACTACATGGTATATAGAAAATTCTACTATATGTTATATGGCAAATTCTACTACATGGTATATAGAAAATTCTACTATATGTTATATGGCAAATTCTACTAATTGTTATATACAAAAATCTGTTATCATTTATATAGAAAATTGTAATATAATAATAATAATAATAATAATAATAATAATAACTTTATTTAACGAAGGTTACATACTAAGTGTACAATCATTACAGACATACTACTTATTTCCAGCATGGCCTTCACACAAAAAGTATTACAAAAACACATGTACTATACATATTAAGCAACATACAAAACATACAATCACACTATCACTATCATACCTTTCTTCGACAAACACAACTCAGTTTAATATGATGATTATAAATTACAATAATTTCATACTGTAAATAATGTAGATATATTCAGTAAAACCACATTCAATCAATATATTTACATATTTGGTAGTATCCATTACAAGTTGTTGCAAGAATGTCATATACGTACATTAACACAATTCATGTAAACAATGAACTATTTATTATAATGTGATTTAAATAAAGTGTCAAGATTTTTTGTTCATGTGATAAAATTATTTTGCCAATAAGTAGCCTTTTAATGCATGTTTAAAGGCTGGTAGCTTATCTTGACATTTTATGTATGTAGGAAGATTATTCCAAATTTTCATTGCTTTATAGGCAAATGTATTTTATATATGTTATATGTTGTATATATGTTATATAGAAAATTCTACTTTCTGTTAAAGTATATTTCGTTCATGTTTTTATTCTGATTTTAAAATTTCACAACTCATATGCACTTAACCGAAATACTCGGGGGCGAGAACAGTAATAAATAATGTATAATAAACCTATTGTTTCATGAAGTAAACTGGGTTTGTCAAGTGCAAGCCAAAAAGCTATGGTCATATTGGGGAGCCTTGCTGTCCACCTATGTCGCGTGTCTGCCGTATTAAGGCGGTGCTGCGCCTAAATGCACAGTGAGTTTTAACCACGAGCAGATCCTAGCTCAACCACTAACCCAAAGTATGCAATAATTATAATAATAGTTTGTCATAATTGGTAGGTAAAGGGTTATTGGTGCGCACAATTTGAACTGGTAAATATTGAAATGAGTGGTTGTTTTGTTAAAGTGGGACTTGGTTATGATACTGATGTTCACTATGTCAGAAATGCTACAGTAATTGGTAATATAAGAAGAATATTGGCTTGAAATGAAACGTTTACTCGTAGGTTTGAATTGTATAAAGGTTGTTTCCTGATATATTGTCAAGTGTTTAAAGACTTGATGTCTGCATGTCCCTTTTTAAACAAATACCTGTACCAAATTAAGCATTCACTATTGGTCGCGTGGCTTGTGCAATGACTTTGCATTTTAAGAGGTTTTGAAATGTCTACTGGTCGATTGCTAAAGTGCATAATTATATATGTTATGCCGTATTAGCTAAAATGGCATCCAGTCAATAAAATTGTTGTACACTTTACTGATTCGAAAACTATTGTATTTTGACATGTTCCGGTATGTTTGCAATTTAAATGTTCCCAGATGGAAATGTTTAAGTCATCGAAATAGTTTTAGATAAATCAGTTACCTGTATGAACGGATTTTTCAGACACCATAATATGTATAATGTATTTTACCGAAATGATGAACCAAAATTTTGGTGTCAATTTCAAGTATTCTGTTATTTGTACCTCAAAACCTTTTGTATCCATTGTTTATACCATCGTAATATTTTTGGTCATCAAAGTGATATTTCTGTTAAACAACATACTTTTTATTCCCGTACATATATTATCTTCAAAATATTCATTCAAACCATGTTAAGTAATTCATTCCATGTAAACTAATATAGCTTGAAACGAATTGTAACTTGACAGAAATGCGATATTCTATTACCATGATGTATTTGCTAGGAATGAAAACCCGACATAGACCATTCACCGTTTAGCTCTGATCTTTGCCCCTAACAAAGCGACCTATGCAGCAAAAGCCGATTACTTTCATGAGTCTACTGATATGACTAAAGATATGCGATAGAGCGACATTAATCCTACACTGATAGTAAACACAAACACCGATGGAAATAAAGAAGTGTTTATTCGATTCGCTAAACATTTACATAAATTGGAAAACTAAAACAAAACTAGCCCTGTACAAGTGTTGAAATCTTTTAAATGGCTGCACGCGCGCTGCACGCAGATTGAGACCAAGATATTCCAAATGATTGGCTACGCTGATACATTTCCTTTCATGTTAATTCAATGGCTGTCTATAAAGAAAGTAGTCAATTAGTGCACTTCAAATGATTAATTTAAATACCTAAAGAAATTTGGTAAAGGTCACACATCGCGAAAATGACAAAATCAATTACTTCGATTGATGTACATAATTGTGACGACTATTTATTTATTGAGTTATTGAGAATATAGTGCAGCTGTCGTCTGATCATAAAAATATATATATAATAAAACGTAAAAATGAGTGTACTCCCCTTTATCACCCGTAAATGGTAATATAAGATGCAATATTAAATACTCCCACGATGAACAGCCCTACATAGGTTTTACAGTTTTGAAACCTGACACCTTCTCCCATCTCCAGCTCACTGATATCAGTATCGTGATGTCTTTATTTCTTAAAGATTCACAAAACTTGAACCAAGTTCAGAAACCTCATCAAATCAGGTCCCTGTGAATCATACTATAAAGGATGCTACCCACTGTCCCCTCCGTCCGCTTCTTTATTAAATCTCTTTCTCCTCTCTTCCCCTTTGTTGGTATACCCGTAATTAGAAGGTCATTTGAACTGGCAAGGAGGCTTTTTGCCTACCCTTCTTTTCCGTAAGTTCATATAGGTTTTGAAAGTGATATCTGATGAAATGAAACTTCGATGACAGATGAAAAACGGGGCGTGGGAAGTGAGGAACTCGTGATATTGAGATAAATACGTCTTGCACGTCTGTTTTTCAGATATATCGTGATAGCCTTGGTGTACATATTGGCGACGGTGTTAGCGTTAAGTGTGCACAAACCTTAATCTTGGTCATAACTTCAAAAAGATTCCACATATTCAATTTAAATTTGGTATACATGTTGCTAGGAACAATACGTATATGTGTAACAAGGGCCATAACTTTGAATTTAACGTATGAGTTATAGTCTTTTTCGACTAAAACGAAACTCTCATTTTAGGGACCTGGATTTCCCTAGACATTGGACAATTGCGTTTGACATCGGTCGTGTGTGTCTGTTGTTGTCGTCTGTCTTTACTTCGTTTAGTTATTTTAGCCTTTTGCCAGATTTAACAGCACAGAGTATGTTTAATATTGTCCCAGTAATTTACCATAGCATTTCAGTCCGAATTGTCAGGTATATTTTTTAACTATGTTGACATACATAGATTATATGATTGCTGCATTCCGAAATGCAATGGAAATATTAGGTCATTGCGATACAAAAGGTAGAACAATTAAACTCCTAGACAGGATTTTTAAAATAAATTGGCTCATCATGGCAAATTTAAACGGTTGACATTGGCAAATATATATTTTTAACAATGTTGACATACGTTTATGATTGCAGTGTTCCGAAATGTCAATGAAACATTAGGTCATTGCGATACAAAAGGTAGAACAATTAAAATCCTGGACAGAATGGTTAAAACAAATTGGCTCATCATTGCAAATTTAAACGGTTGACATTGGCAGATATATTTTTAACAATGTTGAAATACATTTATGATTGCAGTGTTCCGAAATGTCAATGAAACATTAGGTCATTGCGATACAAAAGGTAGAACAGTTAAAATCCTAGTCAGAATGGTCTAAACAAATTGGCTCATCATTGCAATATAAACGTTCTCGTAATATCAGATTCGTTCGAACCGATGTCCTTTCCCGTAAGCCAATTTGGTCATTTTTGAGTTCAATTCAGCAGTTTTATTTTATTTGGTTAGAGCAAAGCACAGATATAATTACATATCTTATTTTATTGCATTACAACATGAACTTTTGGCAATTAAACGAGCTTTAATGACCTCAGCTACCACGGTCAAAAGTCAAATGCCCAACGTACATTAACGGAAGCTCCGCCCACTGAGTTTTACGGCCAAATAAGAACTACTTTCAATGAACCTATGTACCATAAACCTTCGCAGCAATCAGTAAAGTTCAGATCTTAATTAAGAATGTGTGTTATACGATTCGACAAATGTACCAATGCGTGAAGTCCGAAAGTCCACAAAAACTACAGTAGAACCATCTAATACCAGTGTCCATTGAAATGGAGCCCGCAAACCCTCGACAAAAAGCTTGGGCCCATCAGACGAGCATTTTTAAGGGCAAGATCAAGCCCCCGATAAGACAATGGCAGGTGTCAATCAGACGGGTGTTAAACAGGCCTGTAATTACAGGGTACCCTATAGCATGGGAAAGTGCCTTGGGCATTTAGTTGACGCTGTGACCACAATCCGCGGCAGGTTAACGCGGTATACTGTCTGGGGACTTTCACTTTTTTTCTGAATATTTTAAACATTTTTAAAGTTTTGAAACCGTCATATGAACTAAATTCTGTTTTTTTCTTTTCTTTTGAAATGTACTGAAGCGAGAATCTTAACTTCGAGTCTTCAATCTTTAAAGATGCATTCTTACTTCCAAATAAGATTTACCACAATTAATACTATTGCTTTAAAATCTAAAAAGGATGAATAAGTGTCAGAAAAAAAAGATTACTATGAAGAATACCGAGTTTAAGTTGATAGAAATGAGCATAAAACACGGTATATCTACCATACAGGACTAGAGTATACCACAGTAAATCTTGTATTCACCAATCGTTTTATATGTTAGCGCTTTCCGTTATTAAATTCACGGTTACAATCTTGTTATCAGTAGTAAATATTTTTCATATATGCATTACTTAGTAAGCAGTTTAAGGTTTATCAGTCAAAAGTTATGTTTGTTATATATGTGTATGTATTGATTTTGAATAAGAGTGTCACTTTAAACAAACGTTTATCATGAAAAGCTTTAATTCGGTACATAAATAATGCAGAAAATAGAATTTTGTTTTTTTCTGAAACTGTACAAGTTCCAGTTTATAAATTTAATAATATCCAAAGCAGTCTTTTTGCTTTAATCATTTCTGTCATCGAAATGAAAAACCTGCAAAGCAAATAGCGTTTCCACTTGAACATATCAAGTATGATTTATGTAAAAATATGCTACAGTAAGAGACTTACCGGAAGTGATAAATTGCACGTGCTTAAGTCACGTGCCTAGATTGAGATGGCAAAACTCCCGGAAATTACCTGGGCTACTGAACATTTAAATCTATATTTCATGGTTATTAAGTGAAAGTTCCATGCACTGAACAGTATTGGATGACGTTGGCGTCACGCAATAATTACTGGAACACGCGTCGCAGCTAGTCTTGATATGACTTTAATTAACAGGTAATCTAACGCTTAGTACTGATGTTAAATATTCATAAGGTTTTCATCGCGATTGCCACTTAAGTTCGCGTGAATGACTTGGTATAAATGTATTTCGCAGGCACCGGAAGCGGAGAAAATGAAGCTTAAAGTTAAAAGAAACAATACATGATAGCTGGGTAATTTGAGGCAGTTGTACGGAATGTGAAATGTTTCTATAAATCAAATTTGTTTACAATGGGGAGAGGGAATCTATTTCATCATTTTGTTTAATGTATTTGCACGATAATGTATTATTTGCTTTTTGTGAGCTTTTGACATAAGATATATATCACACTTATTCATTAAACCGTGTTATTACATTTCAGTTTTATAATAATTTTTTATTAGTATTATTTTATCATCATCAAAATTATTATTATTATTATTATTATTATTATTATTATTATTATTATTATTGTTAAAATTATTATTATTATTATTGTTTGTTGTTGTAATTATTATGATAATGGTTATTATTATTATTATTATTATTATTATTATTATTATTATTATTATTATTATTATTATTATTATTATTAACGTTGTCTTTTGTTGCTGTTTCTTTTAATTCTGCTTCGCACCGTTTTTTTTGTAAATATTGTTTTAATAGTGTGTATACTTTTTAACTAATTTTATTTGGTCACCGTCATCATTTTTGTCAAATTATGTTTTAGTATTTCTTTTAAATTTCACTTTCCTAAATTTGTTTCCTGACGTGCTTGTCAGCGACTTCCGGTCAAGCAGATGCTTGATTCCGCCATCATTGTTCCTGATCACCTGGACGCTTTTGTAACGAAAACTCTCATTGGTCACTTAAATGTCGCTTATATCATGACCTATAATTATGGCTGCCTCCTTAAATTTGTGATGAATACGCGGGTTTTGATTAAATATTATCTTGACACCCTAGACAGTCTTTCACACGTCAGTGATGTCGTTGAGAAAATTAATGTGAACAGTCCAAAACGCCGCATGCCGCGTGTTCAGGGCTGTATTCACTTTTATGCACATAGTAGCGTTTACAAGTTTCGTTGTTTCACTGGCGGTCTTAAATTAGTGCATCATCATCCCTGCTCTAAGATCGTTCTGCATTTTCGTTTGATCATTTGGGCGTGTGATCTTTGTCCAGAACAATCTGCGGTTAACACTTTGTAAACATGAAATGATTATTTCATAATTTGATTTTCATAAAAAAACTTTTCCGTATAAATCTATCAGAAAGGCAACTAGAATATACCTATTTTAATTAATTAAGTTCTATGATTTTGTTTTATTCCACATGAAGTTGAATTGCGTCTCCAAATCTACGAAGTATTTTCTTTCAAAATTATAGCCAAAGCTGTCACTTAAAAATATTTTTTTGAAAATAGCAGGTTGATATTCTGTTGGTGCAGATCACGTGCTTTGCGCTGCTTGACGAGAGTAATTCAATTTCCATTTTTTTCTTTCTTTTTCAGATGGTCCTTCATTTAAGTCGCCTTACTTCTGCAACCAAAAGCTGTTGAAATCGGCGCAAAAACGGAAAGTTTTAAGTTTAGAAGATAAATGAATGATTTTTTTCCTTTCATAGAACAATGGATTGTTTAAAACATTGTTGTATATTTCTGTTGTCTGTTAGTTTGTATCTGAGTGGAGCGTTGGCCTCGACCCATATTAACTTATGTTTTGTGTCTTGAGTTTTAGAGACAGCCTCAGAAAAACTACTTCTTAAATCTTTTAAACTGTCTTTTGGTTAACCGGTTTTAACAAAACATGTTTGCCTGATTGTAGAACTGGTTATTTATAAAAAAAAATCACACTCACACGCACACGCAGACGCACGCACTCACGCACGCACGCACGCACGCACGCACACACACACACACACACACACACACACACACAACAAGACTTACTATTATTGCCTTTGTTAGAGCGATTGTACAACACAATCAAAGTAATCAAGTTAACAATGTATACAATGTTGAGTATTATGTCTCAAACTCATCTTGATTCTCAAACTCCAGCCCTGCGTCAGTATAAGTATTAGCGGCAATATTGTTCTTAATTGGATTTAAGAAAGATGTAACCTATCGGATCATTTTGTTATTAATAACCGACCAATATAGTGAATAAAGTCAATGATCTGTGACCATAAGCTTGACTTTGGTTGAATATTGACTTTCACCCTGGCTGTGGAAGATCCGTGGTCTAGTGGTAACACACTTGACTGTCAATCCAGGGTTCGCAGGTTCGATTCCTCGCCGCACCGTAAAATACTAATCGTCTTCCGGGAGAGGCGTTAAATGGGGGTGACAGTGCTATACACCGGTGAACGTTAAAGAATCAAAGTAGCTCTAACCAGGGTTACATTCTGTCTGTGCAATGTGTGCAAAAACATAATATGACTATCAATCTTAACGGAGCACTCGCCGAATGGGTAAGGCCCGAGTGCGAGTATTAATAAGCTTACACACATACACACACCCTGGCAGACAATGATATGACACCATCGTTTAGATACCGGTTGCAACTTTTATCATTTTTAATTTTATAGTTCGGGCAGTCAGCAGCACCGACGGTACGTACAATTAGCATATTCTTGTTAAAAATGTCACACTGGGTCAATCTGAAGATATTTATCCCAAAAAGTTCAAGTATCACCCCTTCCTTGCGGAAAATTGTACAGTAACAAGCCCTTGTTGAAATGAAAATTACTATAATAGTCATGCTTGTACGTAACATGTAATTGATTTATGAAAAGCAAAATAACCCACCTGAGATTTTTAGACATTGTCCTTCGTTGAATAACAAATTGAATTCAATTGCTCGCGAACTCTAATGAAGCCATCTTTGGAATAAGGTAAGGCCCCCAATTTCGGTTCTAACCCCCAATTTACTTATCACTATTAAGTAGGTAAATTGTAGCTTGGTTTATGATACGCTATTGGAAATAACAATACATGTGTATTATATGAAAGTTGATACTATTAATCTGGGAAAATTGCCCCGTATTTACGTCGAGGGATTTCAATGCTGCGACAAATTCAACACAATGTGCTTGCTGTTATTATACCTTGCGATATTCCTCACATGTAAACGAACGGGACTATGAATTGAAAAATTATGATATCATTGTACATAAATGATGAATGTGATATGCGTGATAATTTTATACTTTAATGGTTAGAATATCTCATGGGTGTATTTGTTGCAGATTTTTTACTTGTTGAATAAAGAAAGAAGATTCGCTTTAATGCATAATTCATAAAGATGTCTGTATAAACCTCTTCGACACACTAAAGCATTGAACTGCATTTTAAACGTATACATCGACAGTATTAAATCTGATTGAGTTACTTATATAAGAAAATATAGAAAGCGTTTTAATGAACGTAAACAATAAACAATAAAAACAAAAATTGACACAAATAACAACAACAAGTCTATATTATTATATTGTAAATATTCAAGTACTTAAGATACGCATGTTTTCATATTAAATTCCATTTTAATGACGCACTATTTTGTTTGATGACGTCATTTTACCATTGTGCAATGTTACGTTTATGATGTGACGTCAGCAGAGTGGAATACGGCCGTATTTCACTGGAGTGGAATACGGACTACTTTATTTTGCGATATGATTTATAGCATGTGGATTTGTGATTGGTATATAATTAAAGCTCTTATGAGCTTTTGTCATCGAACAAAGCATTGTTTGTTGTTCTTGCTTCATTAAGTTTGTCTTGCTTTCACTTCGTGATGTTTTTTGTAGCTTCATAGTGCAACAAATCCTAAAGTTAAATACGTATACTGTCTGTAAATGTATGTATTATAATAATTATTCTCATTTAAGTAACAACAATGGAAGAACGACACGTAAGCCAATGGATATCGGAAACAACGCATAACACTCGCATCTAGGTAGTACACGAGTATATAAGTACAGTCGACCCCCTTTGGCTCGAACTTGCTTCGCTCGATTTCCTCGTTAGCTCAAACTGGAATGTAAGGACCGGTTTCTTTCTACTGAAGGTAAGCATTCCCCTGTTAGCCCAAATTGTCCGCGGCTCAAGGTTTTTTCGCCGGTCCCTGGTAGTTCGAGCCAACGGGGTTCGACTGTGGCGGTGGGGTGATGGCTTTGAGTTTATTTTTAAAATCACACTCGGACAAGGCACATTCTGCGAGTGCTCTGATAAGATTGTTAGTCATATTAGGGTTTTGAAGCGCAGTGTACAGACAGATAAATGCTGGTTAGAGCTATCCTGGTTCCTTAACGTGCACCAGTGTATAGCACATTTATTCAAGTTAGGAAATGACTTAAAAAGATTTATGAATACCGCCCCAGTTGTTTTTGTCTCTTAAAATACTGGTGTAAATACTGATATGGAATTATTAGCTACTTGAGTTTGGAATTTAGTAATTATAATAAAATAATGACTATACACTTTTATAAAATTATGATTATAGAGATAGAACTTCTTGTGCGTTTCCAGTTCTCTATCATAATTCTGCATGTTTATATATTAGGTACCAAATAATTTTAACGACATGTCTTACATGATTTTTTTTTAACTATTCTTAATGTTTGAGCGAGCTGTAAACTTTATATTGTATAGATTGGAGACATTAGAGTATGTTAATATGTAGTTGGTAAATTGTAACTCAACTTTGGTGACATTGCACACTTTATTTATTAGTATTTATAATATCGTTCATATTTTTATGGAATATATCACAAGCGAGCGTAAAATTCAGGATATGAACAATAACAAATTTAAAGTTCAACATTTTTTGTCACATACATGTACTCAATTGAGGATGGTCAGATTTATTAACAAAACAGAAAGATAACTGACTTATTTTCTCCATATCAAGTTTTCTTGACAATTTATGAGTTTTTTTTCAATTTTCAAACGCAGTACAGCGACTTAATTGGCGAACAAAAAAGGAAACACTACGAGTATATTATTATTATTGTTGTGTAATTGCAGTTATGACCTATACTGATGATATTAAAATAAACTATTAGCCTTGTTAGTTTTATGACAGGTGCTATTCTATTTTAGATATAAATAAGTGTGTTAGTATCATTACAAAATTTGGTATTGTTCATAGTTTTTATTTTATATACGTTTTTTCCCCTTGCACAATTTGTTCATTGTTTATATCTCAATACATATTTACTGTTGTGTTTACAGAACAAAATGCAGATGCGCGAATAAAAAGTAAAAACTACTCCAACATACATGTATTTATGTCGAAGCGTTATGCCCTTCTTTGTAATGCAAGGGAAATAATCATTTTAAGAAGGAAAACAAGACAAGTTTATTTTTACTTGTGCTCTCCCTTTAACATCCATATGACGTCATTTAGTACATATTACATTTCCATATTAAGAAAATTATGCAACTTTTGAACCCAAACTTATAATTATGTGAAAGTTTCAACGCGGATGTCTGGTGTCTCCATATTATTTTGGTATCATTTGAAAGTTGTATGAGTAGAGAAAGAGTATATGTAAAAAAAATACCGAAAGAACATATCACAAACACAACTTTTAGGCCTTTAAAGATTGCATAATTGGTAATTTCACGTCCGAAATAGTTTGAATTAAGACAATAAAATAAATGCAAACTGCAATGACTCTATCAAAACTGTTTTTGTTTTTGTCATTTATTTGACACATCAGTAATCAGTAAGCAATTCTCTTTTATTTGATACCATAAGTATATGAAGTCATCCGATATTATTACCAATTTTCTGCAAAACATGTTTCTACTTCAGATACATTTAATACAGTTTCCTGTGCAAGTAAAATGTACCTTTGTTACATGTCTGCAGTTAGATTTTCCTCACCATCCTCTGTGTTTAAGATTAAATTGTTTTCTTTTGGTAATTTTAATCCTCTTAACAATGCAAGGGAGACAATCAAAACAGATGTTTCAATGAAGTCACTCTTGAATACTCGTTCTTTGGTATTGTAACGTGCTACGCCAATGAAATACCAACAGATCCCTTCAGAGAAAAGCATGCTCGACCCTGAATGGGTCCACTGGTCTTTATATACAACTTCTCTGTCCACACAGAGCCCGGGCTTTGCTAATTTGCATATTACCAACCAAGTTTACATACGTAGTACGAACGTACTTCCGTTTATAACGGAATGTTATTATGAACGCACATCCGCCGCATACAGCGGACCGTTACAGTATAATTTTGTGTGTGGGTGTGCTTGCGTGCGTGGTTGTGTGTGTGCGTGCGTGCGCGTGCGTGTTCATACTTTTTGCCTAAAGAGCTTTAAGATGTATTAATTTTTGAGAAGTGCACAGCAACTCAGCAAACTATATTTTTGACACGACATGTCGTTAAGCCAGCTCGACACTGAATGTGGCACTTCGTTTGTTGAACCAGTTTCTGATCGTCGGATGTCATTTTTTTAGCCAATCTACATTCATTTTCTGAGTGGCGAATTTCAAAAGTCGACCCAGGTTGACATTCAATGTATAATGTCGTTTGATGTGCATGCGCAATATTTAATGTTGAATGTCGTTAGTTGATCTGATCTCACACAACACAGCTTTTTACGAATAACAATATGGTCCGTTCCGGACAACAAAACCAAACTAATGGGCCGTAGTCAGTATAAAGAAATCATGCAACACATGTTTTGGAAAAGATATTCTTACGTATTGCTTCAGCAAATGTTTTAAAAATTTATGTAAATACTTATAATGTAGTGTAATTATTCAGTGATCTGCTTTTATGTGTCTAAATTAAACTTTTCGTCTAAACAAAACATGCAATAATTCTTATATATGTCAATATTCCTTAGTGCATTATAATATTTGGTAGAATATTTCGAAGTGGACAGTTTACGTTTCAATATTACAAAAAAAAACTGCTTTAATAACTTTCACCAGTGCCAGGGCGAGGAATCAAGTAATTAAAAAGGGGTTCTCAATATTGGCCATAACGCGCCAAAACCGATGTAAACAAACGATTAGGTGACGATAATTTCTGAATAACGTTTTTGACAGAAGATATGAAAAAAAATCTTAGTCTATAAAAGACCATGCTATTTTCTGCTTCCATATGAGTGAAATATTTTAGATTTGCTTGAATAAATGATGCAATCCTTGGCCAAAATATCAGAGTTACATCGTTCTACAAAATACCTTCAAGTTGAATTATTGGCATTGGTTGTGGTCCGTTGTGACCCATGTCAGAACCACTTTGGAGTCACGTGATTCCTCACTCTGAGTGCCCTTTGTCTATATCTGTAACTCGAGGTAACTCGAGTTAACAACATACCACTAATTGTATTCTGAGACTCCAATTTTGTACTCGTGTATGGCTATTGTTTGAAAATAAAGCATGTATCTTTATCTGCTTCAGTTCTGTCTCGCGAGGGTATATCGAATGCATTCTCGTTTGAACATGCATGTTTATATGCAATAAACAAACCATGTTTTCGTTTGAGTTTTTATTGAGCAAAACCGAAACACAATAATAGGTAGAACAAACAATACTGAGTTCACACGAGAGGAAGTAGATGAAAAAATAATAAGGATTGAAGCAGGGAAACAAGTAAGGTTTCAACAAATATTGGTGTCACGAAATACTAGTGACCATATTCAATATAATTCTTAGACCAATCTCATTAAACTCATATGGTAACGTTCACTTCATATTGTAACGTCATGCACATCGTAAAGCGTAACGTCGTGTAGAGTGTATTGGGAATCTGATTTGAATGAGATTGTTCATTGATACGCCTCACTGATTTCAATAAGTCCAATAAGTCCATTGGTCAGTTATTTTTATTGTCCAATCAAAACACTTGGATTCTAAGCTTGAAATTAAGTTAAGGTCTGTGAGATGGTTTTTGAATTAGGCACAGATATTTCAGACATAATTATTCGAAGGTTTTTGAGGTTGTGGTAAACCTGAACTTAGATCGCAGACACCTGTCTCATGATATTGCTCAAGCACTCATATGCACTTTGGCAGAACAAATGGAATGTGAAAAACGTTTAAATAATTATCAACAAACATAACACGTACGGTATCACAAGTAAACATATAAATTTGTAAAATAATACTTAAACAAAATATAACGGTTTATAAAAATATGTGAACAAAACAATATAAGAAGCATTTTCAAATAAAGAATATTATCACAGACATTTTGATATTTAATGAAACAGTTTCATTAAAAGCTCCATAACAAAACAACAGAACTCTTTATTGAGACCTTTCTTCTGCGTTCAAAGGAATAACTTAATTAGAGAACCTTATTCCATACGTTCATACCGTTCTGGTGACGGTTATACTTCTTTATGAAATTACATTCAACGAAATATTCGAAAAAAATCGATTGCGCCTATCATTCTTTCACGCAAAATAGTCACTCACATTAGAATCATACATGCGGCACCATCTATACGGAATAAGCGATAACAATAATCATAATACTGTTAGAGAGTAAACTGGCAGGCTGGCTTACAAGTTTGCTACTATCACCTTTTAGTTTTCTCGTTAAAACCGCCGGTAACTGATTGTGAACAGTTTATCCATGAATTAACTGTCCATTTATGCCCCAGAAGTTGTGTTTCTTTCCCCTCGTTATGTTTTGTCGGAGGTCTGGATTGGATTCGCTGAAGTGTCCGAGGAAATTCCTTCGCACTGCAGTCTTTTCAAAACTGTTTTGAATATCCAGCAAACTTGTCTGTGGTCTTGGCGTCCCGTGGCCAGGCTGCCAACTGAATCTATCATCTTTATAGCCTATACGGTGTACAGGGAATTGCGCTTTGTAGGCCGACTCGAAAGACAAAGAGTGTTGAAGATTGGAGGGAATGAAGTTTGTTCCCTTACTACTAAATTCGTTTCTGTACTCTGAGCTCGGTTCGCTTGAACATGGCTTCTTTTGAAGAGTACTACTGTAGGCGATGAATGGTGTTTCTCCATTTTTCGTTTCATTTGATAATTGAGTTTCAATATTGGTGAATTTTATCCTCGGCAAATTGTTTGGATCGTATGGCATGCCGTCTTGTTCATTTTCTTCTTTTTCTTCAGGCTCCTTGTCGTTTTCGGGGTGATAGAGGGCTTGTACGCTGGAATACTGGGTCGTTGCTATCGGATCGGTGGGTGGTTTTGGACCAGGATCAGAGGCAAGAAGCTCTTTGGTTGTGGTAACCATTCTTGGAGACCCTCTGGTAGGAGCACTGCTTAGACGCAATATACCGCTATCTAGGCTCTTTGCAACCATAACATTATCCGAAAACTTGACGTTCTTTTGTTTTGTAGAACTTGCTTTTCGTACATTGTGAAGATTTTGATTTTCAGCTGACATGACTATGTTCGGTTCGTACCTTGAAAATTTCCCAATCTCCTGTTCTTGTAGAAACTTTCTTGTGTTGTAACTACCTCCCATTGTACTGTCTTTTAAGATTGTTTCACCCTCTTGAACTTTAACTCTAGCAGTTTGCACATTTGGTTGAAGAATAGACTTCTGAAACTCTTTTAAGTCATTATGCTGGATCGAGTGTTCGATTGGTTCACGCCGGTCACCAGCCAAATTTGGCTGAGTGTAATTAAATGTTCTACTGTATCGAAATGCATCCCTCATATCTTGATTAAGTTTCGTTGGTAGATTCAGAGCATCCATATGAGAAGTCCTCGTATTCATAATTTCTGGCCCACTTACATCCAACGCATTCATGTTGTAAGCAAGTCTTTCGGGTGAGTAACTGGTTTTATAAAGACCAGCCCTTTCTTCGTTGTATTTACCCTCATGACCGTAAAATGTCGTTGGCCGCTCTGTCTTGCCAGAGAGAGCCATCTTGTTGTTAAGGGCAGTGACGTCATGCCCGGGTGAGTGGGCTTCGAGAACTTTCCATCTGTTCTGTGCCTCCATTTCTTGGAAGTTCTTGTCTTGGTCTCGCTTTGTAGATTCCAAATAAGTTGCCTGTGGACCACCTGGGCGACCTTTGGAGGAAGGAATAAAAGATTGACTATATGACAGAAATAAAACGGTAAAATGTCTAAGTATTATAGATAACTGTTTATCGTATATTCAATAGTATTGTGAGCAGAGCCATCATAAAAATGTTGTAATTACTTATAGGTGAATATTTTATTTCGAACTTTGACTTTTCTGATTTCAGCGAATTGTGATAGATTTCTTCTTGTCTCATTGAATATATGTTTTGATAAAGCGTTTTCTTCCGTTAACTTATAAAACGGAAGAGGTTGATTAAAAAGACGATCGTTTGTACTTAAGCCGATACACATGAACAGAGGATTTTATCTTGAATGCGAAATTATGAAAATACGACAGCATTTGCCCCGAAACTTTCCGAACACCCCTTGTACACCCCTTGACAAACCAACGTTAATTACCTGCTGGTATGTATGGGACTCTCTCAGGAATGCCTTTGCTGTCTGAAAGGTGTTTCAAATTCGGGTCTGCGTGCGCAACTTTCTCCAATTCCCGCCACCTCTCCTTTTCCTTCTCAGCGATATCGTCCGGGAAACTGGCGTACTCTTTACCATTGAGTAGTCTATGCTCTTCTCGTTCACTGAGAGTCTTCATTCTAGAAAGACAGATGATGAGGTTAAACATGATATCAGCATCGATAAAAGTATCAAGAGCAACGCCAACAGCAAAAACAATAAGTATGACAGCAATAAATAGTTGTCTGGATAGTTTTACTAATGAAGACTGTACTACTTTAAGTAGTGGTAGTGGTAGTGGTAGTTCTAATGGTATTGGTTGTGGTGGTTGGCAGAAGTGGTGGTGGTGGTGGTTGTGGTGGTGGTGGTGGTGATGGTGATAGTCGTAGTAGTAGTAGTAGTCGTAGTAGTCGTAGTAGTCGTAGTAGTAGTAGTAGTAGTAGTAGTAGAAGTAGTAGTAGTAGTAGTAGTAGTAGTAGTAGTAGTCGTAGTAGTAGTAGTAGTAGTAGTAGTAGTAGTAGTAGTAGTAGTAGTAGTAGTAGTAGTAGTAGTAGTAGTAGTCGTAGTAGTAGTAGTTGTAGTAGTAGTAGTAGTAGTAGTAGTAGTAGTAGTAGTAGTAGTAGTAGTAGTAGTAGTAGTAGTAGTAGTAGTAGTAGTAGTAGTAGTAGTCGTAGTAGTAGTCGTAGTAGTAGTCGTCGTATTAGTAGTAGTAGTAGTAGTAGTAGTAGTAGTAGTAGTAGTAGTAGTAGTAGTAGTAGTAGTAGTAGTAGTAGTAGTAGTAGTCGTATTAGTAGTAGTAGTAGTAGTAGTAGTAGTAGTCGTATTAGTAGTATTAGTAGTATTAGTAGTCGTATTAGTAGTCGTCGTAGTAGTAGTCGTAGTAGTAGTAGTAGTAGTCGTACTAGTAGTGGTATTAGTAGTCGTATTAGTAGTCGTCGTAGTAGTAGTCGTAGTAGTAGTAGTCGTATTAGTAGTCGTAGTCGTAGTCGTAGTAGTAGAAGTAGTAGTTGTAGTATTTGTTGTTCTTATGTGTTGTTGTGCTATTTTTTTTGGTATAAAATGTTGAATCCAAACTACACATGGTAAAATAGAGAAGAACTCAAGCTATAATTTACTTTTCGCATTTAAATGTCAAATACAATTATTACCTGATATAATTAGGGTTTTCAGGCGCGTTCGCCGCTGCAGCTGTCTTCAACTGTGGTGGTTTGGGTATTAACATTTTGGATATTCTACCATCAAAGGGCCGCGGTGGATCAAATGTGTTGATCGATCGAGGATACTGAAATCAAAATAACAAAACATGATGATGAAACCATTTACCATGTATTACATAATGCGTTCATAATGCGTTCATGTACTGTCTGCCTACAATGCCTTGATGGTGAAAGTGGTAAACGATGAATGCAGTTGAATGGAACATTTTCATTAAGCAAGTATTTATAATGTGAAAGAGAACAATAATATCATTGGCAATCAATAAAAGAATAATAACCTATTTTAGCTTGAAATACCTATGAATAGATTTAATAAATGATGGGATGGGAAGTAACTTAGTTGCCTTGTATATATATTAAGTTCGATTGTCTTTCTGCACATCGACTCCTATACTTAATTTCGCGTGTTTTCCTTCTGACCCTATAAAGGCACTTTTTCAATGGTATACATGTTATATTGATGTAAAAAAGATTATCCTTTAATTCATCGCTAGCGTTTCAGTACATAATCCATTAATCCTACAAGACTTTCCAGAAAATATCCCCTAATGAAATCGATTATTGAATATATTTGTGGCTGCCTAAATTTAAGTAAATTTAAAACATTTTTAGAACTTACTATGTTATCGTCTGTGATGCCAGTTGCGCTGTAGAAATTGGTCTTGTCGCCATGATTGTCCAGCTTGTTTGGATTGGCCGGACCGAGGCCAGTGTGTTGTCTGTCGTAGGTCGTCTGCCATTGGTCCCGCTCGACATTACGCATGGCTGTCGCGGTGCGGACGCTGACTTTCATGTCACCCTCACGTGACTGTAGATTTGGCGCCACAATTTTGGGTGGGATTGGGTAGAAATCTTGCCTCCCGTTGTGCACCTTTACTTTCTGGAAATATACATTTATTGTTAATACATTATTTCAAACTTATTTACTTTTACAATGATTGTTGAAGAAGTTATTGCATGTTACAATAATCTCTCTCGTTGGGACTATGTTGCACGAGAGTGTGGTCTTATGTTTTAGGGGAAACCGGAGTATCCGGAGGAAACCCACATGTCCGGCTTGGTGGCCACAAACCAAAATCACATGCGCCCAGGTCGGGAATCGAATCCGGATCGCCTATGTGAGAAACGAGTGCAGTAGCCACTGCGCTAACCAGACAATTGGCCAATGTTAATGTTAAGACATTCAAGATTGAACGCAACGTACATGTGGTATGTGTTACATAACTTTTTAATCAATAAATTCATGAACATGTCAAAACAATGTTTTGATTTATCGATGAAAACATTAGTTTAATGATAAATGATATTTTAATTATGTCCGGTAAATTGTGTTTGTATGTATCTTCCTGGTAATCTTCTTAGCCCTCACCATTAAACAAGCTCACAGTGTTAGGCTTGTGAGATTGTCCATAAAATTTCCATTCCTTTATGGTTAAAGCTTTAATCTGACTGAAACTTCACAGTCTTACTAAGCGAATCGTTTATTGATAAGACTGTTTTGATCGAACGTATTAATTTCATACTAACCTGGTTAAAGCCATGCTCCCCAACCCATTCCAGACCTTCCTTTTCGGAATTTTTCGGCAATGACTGGATTTCCCGTCGATCACCAAAACCTGAGTTCAATAAAAGACATCATTTTTTCAACAGCTTCCATTGAAATTAAAAAAAAATCATAACGTATTAAAGAATTCGGTATGGCTCCTTTTTTAATTGAGCATACTGGTATGTCATAGACAATCGTTTTGAAAATTAAAATATATCTTATGTTCAAAATAGAAACGCTTAGTAATAGTTAGATGACATGAAGTAACATCTTAATGATTAAGAATGGACGGAGTGAGCGTAGGTCTAGAATGCAACCTTATTGGCTGACACATTGTGAATGTAAACTCTGACGCAAGGAGTGTGTATTGGATGAATGAAAGTAGACGGACCTTTAGACACCCACGAACGTTGATTTATTTTACTGGGTTAGCCTAGCACTAATGATTAGCTATCTGAAATATAGTTGGTCGGAAATACAGGTTGTATAATTCATTGGGTTTAGAAGAAGTGTTCACGCTTCTCTTGATAGATACATTGGTAAGATTGAATGACCCCGAATGACTGGAAACTAAACTACACGGTTGAATATAAAATGACCCCGAATGACTGGAAACTAAACTTCACGGTTGAAGATTGAATGACCCCGAATGACTGGAAACTAAACTACACGGTTGAAGATTGAATGACCCCGAATGACTGGAAACTAAACTACACGGTTGAATATTGAATGACCCCGAATGACTGGAAACTAAACTACACGGTTGAATATTGAATGACCCCGAATGACTGGAATCTAAACGGTTAAAGATTGAATGACCCCGAATGACTGGAAACTAAACTTCACGGTTGAAGATTGAATGACCCCGAATGACTGGAAACTAAACTACACGGTTGAATATTGAATGACCCCGAATGACTGGAAACTAAACTACACGGTTGAATATTGAATGACCCCGAATGACTGGAAACTAAACCACACGGTTGAATATTGAATGACCCCGAATGACTGGAAACTAAACCACACGGTTGAATATTGAATGACCCCGAATGACTGGAAACTAAACTACACGGTTGAAGATTGAATGACCCCGAATGACTGGAATCTAAACGGTTGAAGATTGAGTGGCACCGAATGACTGGAAACTAAACTACATGGTTGAAGTTTGAATGACCCCGAATGACTGGAAACTAAACGGTTGAATATTGAGTGACCCCGAATGACTGGAAACTAAACTACACGGTTGAAGATTGAATGACCCCGAATGACTGGAAACTAAACTACACGGTTGAAGATTGAGTGACCCCGAATGACTGGAAACTAAACTACACGGTTGAAGATTGAATGACCCCGAATGACTGGAAACTAAACCACACGGTTGAATATTGAATGACCCCGAATGACTGGAAACTAAACTACACGGTTGAAGATTGAATGACCCCGAATGACTGGAATCTAAACGGTTGAAGATTGAGTGGCACCGAATGACTGGAAACTAAACTACATGGTTGAAGATTGAATGACCCCGAATGACTGGAAACTAAACGGTTGAAGATTGAGTGACCCCGAATGACTGGAAACTAAACTACACGGTTGAATATTGAATGACCCCGAATGACTGGAAACTAAACTACACGGTTGAAGATTGAATGACCCCGAATGACTGGAAACTAAACTACACGGTTGAAGATTGAGTGACCCCGAATGACTGGAAACTAAACTACACGGTTGAAGATTGAATGACCCCGAATGACTGGAAACTAAACTACACGGTTGAATATTGAGTGACCCCGAATGACTGGAAACTAAACTACACGGTTGAAGATTGAATGACACCGAATGACTGGAAACTAAACGGTTGAAGATTGAATGACCCCGAATGACTGGAAACTAAACGGTTGAAGATTGAGTGACCCCGAATGACTGGAAACGAAACTACACGGTTGAAGATTGAATAACCCCGAATGACTTTGAGTCCTATAGGGTTGGGTTTGTTTTCATTTATATCATGGTTATCGAGACAAAAATGATAGCATGCCTTTTGTTTTGTGAACGATCTGTACATCATACGCTTTCGCCGGCATTTCATGGCTGATTGGTTTCTCTCCTCTCGCGGCCACGCCCCTTTTTGGATCCATGTCGCTGTCAAAGCGCGGGAAGAGGGCAGCACGGGGCATATGGGAGGAGTACGGGTGCTCCGACGGGAAGGTCTTGTTGACCATGATAGGGCTGGAACATTCAGGTAGGGGAACTTATTTATAGTAAAAATAAAACATAAAATGTCAAACTCACATGAATAAGTCTATCATACTTGAATAAACAGATAATTGTCTTATTCTTTCTTGCAGATACTTTGTACATATTGAACATTGAACATGATATATCAAAATAAATCAACCGTGTATGTTTGTTTTGTTTTTGTTTTTATAGATCAGTTTGATGTAATGTTCTGTGTACAACATGTGTCTACGTATACTTTAATATCAGATAAAACAGTATTCATTTCAATTAACATATATAACAAGTCAAAAATTTACAATATTACAAAGGAAAAGAAACGGAAAACAAGTTACAAAAAACCCAGTTGTAAACACTTACCCCATTGCGCTCTCGTGGGGATCAGGTACTCTGCAAAAACATAAAAAAAAAAGAAAAATAAAGGATAAATTTACATTTATAATAGCAAAGACATTTGTTGACAGAATGACTAAGCATCGCAGTTTTCGTTTTAATGTTGCGAAAGAACAATCGAGATTTGTCTTTCGGCGCCGGTGTACAGATTTTCAACGTTGGTCGCTACTCAGACAATACGAAAGAAACTCATATTTAACTGCAAATCACTGTAATTGAATTCATAATTCTTCTCTTTGTAAGGAAATGTTTGACTTCAGCGTAAAAATCAACCAGATATTGACTCAATGATCGTACAGAAACGAAGTGGAATTACTTCGTCTATGTAAACAAAAGCTTGAGTAATAAATGGCATGCAGCTAAGTGATTTAAACCACAACTCCAATCTGGTAGGAGTAAACTTCAAGTATTTGATTGAACTTCACTTGAAATCATTTGCTTTATTGGAGGCCGGTGTGGGTTTTATATTTAGAGCTTGTGTATACCCTCTCCAACTCCCATTCAGATAGTCTTATCTCAATAACAATTGTAAGAATGTGATATGCAGTAGTTGCTTCGCTCGCAAGGTCAATGTTTGCTATATTGATCACAGCTACTGGTATGAAGTTTACATTAAGGTAACGCAAAGTTTCAGTCAAACGAGTAAAGTTGGCATTTAAACCTTCGTATATGTTGATATTAATTCTGCCTTAAGCTGAGAACCAATAAGCCGATAAAACGTTAATCTGTTTTACTTAATGCTATCATTGCGTCTTAAAGAAAAAGTAATGATAAATTAGCATTGCAACAGAATAGGATTTAAGTTTTCGATTGATTTTTTTTCAAATTCACTTTTCATGAGAGCAGGTGTAAGGTTGTATGTAATTCCATGGTTTATTGACAGAACGTTTAATTGCAATTAATAATTCACAAACGCTGAAATATTGATGTCAAAGAGATCTTTTCATAATGCAAAAACAGTTTCTCCCTATGATAAATGTTTTACATTGAAATATAAAGATTTTATTTTTATATTAAATTACAACTGTTAACAACATGATATTTATTAACGGAGTAAATCGTATCAGTATGAATTTAACAGTTCAAAAGCGTTCAGTGTATTGTTCAACTTACAATTCATTGTTACCGAATAAAAACACTAACTTACAGTTTTTCGGTATATAATTAAAACACTAACTTACAGTTCGTTGTATATTGTGTAACTTACATGCAGTTCATTGTTACCGAATAAAAACACTAACTTACAGGCAGTTCATTGTTACCGAATAAAAACACTAACTTACAGGCAGTTCATCGTTGTCGAATAAAAACACTAACCTACAGGCAGTTCATCGTTGTCGAATAAAAACATTAACTTACAGTTCATCGTTGCTGCGTACATTGCTGAGCTTCAGCTGGGTGAGTCTGTAGAACTGCTCATTCGGCTGCCCACTGAAAGGAAGGAGGCGGGTTAGGTTGAATTCAATTCAACATTTTGATGTATGTGTAATCTTTCGTCTTTGTTGTTTGGTCAAGTTATGTGTGTATCCCTCGTCTAGTGTTTTTAGCCCATGTGTGCTTCTTAACAGGGTATTCGTTATGTATTCGCCTTCATGAGCATGGGCGGTTCAAGAAATTACCGTTAGAGGCGGCTAAACTTAGGGATGCATCATTCTGGCATGCGCCCACTCTAACAACTGAAATCATTATGGTTTAAAGTGTTGGCGGGGGGGGGGGGGGGCGCGGATCCTCCAAAAAAGTTTTAACCATTCAAGTTCCGAAATGGTGCATTTTGAGCGTATTATTTTACTTTTTTCTCCGTTTTTACATAAATAAATGAAACTTCCTTGATTTAAGTGTGTGTGTGTGTGTGTGTGTGGGGGGGGGGGGGGGGGGGGGGGGTTCGTTGTTTACTTTCAAACGTAAACTATTATTTTTAAGCAATTGTTATTAATTTAAACAACAACATATGATACATATGACATAAATCTTTTTAAAAATACAGAAGATTAAAATGAATCCATTCATATTTCAGAGCAGCGTTGCGTACTTTAACAAAATTGTGAACGATTGGCCCAATGCGTCAAAAGGCTGTTATCTTAACAGTCTATGTGCTACAATGTAAAAAAATCAATCGCAATACAATAAAATAAAAAATAAAAATAAAAATGCTTTGAAAATATACGGTGTTTGGCAATAAACACGTGATAAAATTGCAATTTATTATGATATTGCAGCACTGCGTGGTAATATTAACAAGATTTCCGTAACAATTGCTGGCACGTTTCCTTATATACAAGAACTTGGCCATATATCTGCACAATCAATAAATACAGGAAAATCAATTTCCGTTTTATTTGTTTGCAACACAAGTGAAATGAAATCTAGTGAAAAAAACTCCGGCAGTAAATGTTCGAAAAACACACAAAGTTTTTATAACAATGCAAAAATCTCGGTTTCAAACATTCATTCAGTTTCTTTAAAAGAGTACGATTTGAATAGAGTTTAAGATCGTTCATTGAATAACAGGTCATATAAGGTTTCAACATATCCATATGAAAAGAATGGTAAACTAATACATTGGCACTATTTCCTGTATTTGTTTAAAGATGCACTCTTACTTCCAAATAAGATTTACCACAATTAATACAATTAATACAATTGTTTTAATATACCAAAAAGGATGAATAAATGACAAAACAATGGTTCTTATGAATGATACCGAGTTGAATTTGAAAGAAGGGTGCAGAAAACACGGTTTTTCTACTTTATGAGACGATAGTAAATAACAGTAAATCTTTTAGCACTCACCAATCATTTAATATTTTTGCGTGTTCAGCTATTAAATACATGGTTACAAGCTTGTTATCAGTAATTAATATTTTCCATAAATGCATTATTTAGTAAGTAGTTAAAGGTTTATCACTCAAAGTGTATGTTGTAAAAGTGTAACTTTAATGGTTACATTACATGGTAAATGAAGAAGCAAGAATCGCAGTACAGTCGAACCCCGATGGCTCGAACTGCCAGGGACCGGCAAAAATATATCGAGCCTCGAAAAAATCGAGCCAAGCGGGAGTGTTTACATCGTTTATAAATACATCGGTCCTTTATATCTTATTCGAGCCAACGAGTAATTCGAGCCAAGCGAATTTGAGCCAACGGGGTCCAACTGTAGTATAATGCTGTTGTTGATTCATTTTTTTTAAAAAAAAGAGGTGTTTTATTGTTGACAAGTAAATGCAATCATTAGATAAACTTTACAAATACTCGTTGGCAATCAGATAATCAAGGTCGATAATGGTCGGAAACACAAGCGATAAAACATTTTACTGCTAGACGTCTTGAATAATTTATACCCCCTTGTTTAGAAACGTCTCCCTGTGCTTTATCTCAAAACAATAGAATATATGGATCCAGGACACTCATTCTAAATAAAGTTGTTTGTCACTCCTACTCGAAATGTTTGCAATAACAAACGCCTCTCGACTTTTAGTAGTTTATACAAACTCATATTAGCTCGATTATAAAGATAGCTAAACACTGATATTAACTCTCCTCAAGACCCTCTCTTGGGTAGAAACCAGTACTAGTGTCTCTTTAGAGGTCATGAGAAAGAACCCCTGAACGAACACCTATACAGTCGAACCCCGTTGGCTCCGAAACGTTTGGCTCGATATTCACGTTGGCTCGAACTGGATGTAAAGGGCCGATTTCTTTAAACTGAATGTAAGCATTCCCGCTTCGCTCGAATTCCACGAGGCTCGAGGTATTTTCGACGGTCTCTGTGATTTCGAGCCATCGGGGTTCGATAATACCACTATATAAAATTATCCCTCCCACCTTTAAAGACCCTAATTTCGTCGCTTACAAAAGAAATAACATGTTAAGATGTTTGTATAAATTTACATTCATTTGGTTTGTCATCCAGGTCAGTTTGTATGTGTTCGTATTATACATTGATGCCTCAATTGCTTTCCCCGGATAGATGTTTATTCTAGTGATGTCAATATTTATTAATATAATCATTCCACTGAGACTTTTGTGGATTGTCGTTATGACATTGAACATTTAAAACATATTTTAATTCTAAGATTTGGCCGAGGGTGTATTGTCATGTAAATGATTTCAACTTTAATAACAAACATGATAAAAAAAATGTGAAGCGAGGTCCTCGAACCTGGTTAATCCCTTGCTGGTTTCCAGGATCGCACCAGGGCGATACCCCCATAACCTTTCTATTTATAGGTAAACGAGTGGTTGAATTAATGTTCAGTTTTAATGTCCTGTCCTGTATAGGTCGTATATTTTCTGTTCAGGGCTTTAAAGACCCTTGTGCCATAAAACTAGACCAATATTGTGCCACCTGGCTTGTCCAAGTGGCTTAAAAATGAAGTATAATGAACATTCATTTCTATAGAAAGTGAAATTAATTATAGAAGTGTTTTTTTCGATCACATTTCAAGACAGCGTTGTCAACGTGAATGTCTTTCATATATTGGTTTTCACTTTGTTTTAAACTATGTCATCATTAATTATGGAAACCTTATTGTTTAAACTTAACAAGCATGTAAAATGTTGATATGGATTGTAAACCTTAAGATAAGAATTTAAATAGTTGATTGTTAAAATGTTAGCATTTAAAATGGGATTATTACCGAATAAATGTTTTTAAGGACTAATTGTTGACATATAGTACATAAGAGTTATAATGTTAAAATAAAAACACAACATTTTTTTACATAGTAGACGCTTTTGCTCAATGTTTTTTATTGCCAAGTATTCAATGTCCGTTTTGTAAGATATCATTTGCATTTGTGATATAAAAATCTGTTTAGAAATTGAAGCAGAATTATGTTACAAAAGAAGTCAAGAAAATGGTTAAATGAGTTTTATTATTCAAATTTAGAAGTTTTGTTATCTTAAAGGTCCTTTGACATGTTATAAATCTGAGACATCGATAAATAAATAGACCGATCTGTCTACATGACGAGATAAGACCATTTAACGACCATGTTAATGCATCTAACAAACAAATGTCTTATTAGTTAAACTCGTATATCTCTAAATCAGCATCAAGATCTACAGACAGATTAGATGGAAATGATAAATGTTTTAAGACAGAAACATGAGACATGTAGACAAATTGACTTACCTATATTGCCATGTCGGAGCCTTGGGAAGAAACAAATCATCATCTTCCTTATATTTCCCTGTGCCCCACTCCTTCGGCAGTTTAGGCACATGGTCCGATTTGCGGAAAAGTTCCAGGGACGTCATTTTGGTCCCTGTTTAAATCAAAACTTTATTCCATATGTTAAACCACCCGATAGACTCTTAATCGCGTCGAGCGTTGCTAGGCTTTATTGTTAACCGACTGGTTTTCATTATATACCGGATATGATCATAGTGAAGTAAATTGTAATACGCGATTATTGATCCAGTCTAGAGCAGAATTACAGCCCGGTATATTCAAAAGGCAGTGTTTAAACCTTATACAAGGAGATTAAGAATAACAATTACCTCTATAATATTAAATAGTATTGACATGCATGTTTCAATAGTTAAGTAAGTGTATCCTTTAGATTAAACGCTTGATAAAAAATAAATAAAAATCTTGTTTTTTACTATTAAATTAATAACTTGTTTTACTTGCTGTATTTCGTTTCAAATCACACTCTTAATCTGTACTTTTAAGCATCACGGTTACAATAAGTCTAATTGACGCAGAATTGACGTATCGCGCAAACTGTTAATTTGTATTTTTGCAATAGAATAAAACGTACAGGTACACGTAAACAAACAAAAACAATGATTTTTTGAAGTGGCACGTGGAGCAAAAATGACAGATTAAAGGCGGTAGCCTTAAAGGGGCACAATACAGGTTTAAGAGGCACAATGCAAGTTAAAGGGGCATACTTTAGGTTGATGCAAAAATAATAATTTTATTTTAATGCACTTCTATGTTTAACTTATTTAACTTGTGTACGGAAAAAAAATGACGTTTTTTTTATTGGAGAGTTTTAAGCCACGTAGTTTTTAATTGTGAAAACGCCATTTATAAAAGGCTTTTTATCTGCAAATCGTATGCCTTTCGTTTGTGGTTTTATCATTCAAGCAAAACAAATTAAACATAATAAAGCACTGAAAAAAAAAATGCTTCAACCTTTATTGTGCGCTTTCGACACTTAATTATTATACGTTAACTGCATGTTTAGTGTTTGTCTTGTGTTTGTGTGTTGTATGGCTGTCTTTAACTTTATCTTAAACAATGCGCCCCTGAACATTGTCTTCGCTAAGAATTCGGTTAATTGGCTTGTCGCTGTAGTTTGAATAGTATTATTACATAATGCTCATTTTTTTTAACTCAACTGTTAAGTTGCCGCATTTATTTCTTGAATAGCAATTTAACTATTTTAGCCGCTCGTATTTTATTGACGTCGCGAGGAAACGCGACTTTAGTTTGGGATAGGTCTCAAGTTTGTACCAATAAAATAAATCTATAAAACATGTTTGATAAAAATCAACCTTTATAAACAAATAATTGCATACACTGATTAAAGAAAAAAGGAAACATCAAGATACCAAACAACATTTGTCTTATACTGTTATTACAAACATTTGGGCACATTTAATGGGTATTTAATAACTTGTCCTCAAACTTGTAGGCTACGGGTTTTTTATATCTTGGTTTACGAACTTAGGACCCGATTCATCAAGGCTCAGGAAAAACGTTTCGGAGAATGTTTTTCTTATTAAAATAACCTGATTTTTAATCAGTGGGGGAACTTGATAAGTCAATGACCATTGCTTACATATAACACTAAAAACGTAGAAACTGTACGTAACCCAACAATTACATAGGCTCACACGATAACCCGTCAGCCAATCAAATTGCACGAATTTCAGTTAAGATACTTCCGGTTTCAGTTTACCTAAAAGGAAAACTTGTGGTGAAAGGGTCAGTGGGATAACCGGAAAACATAAAATCCGGAAAACATTTGAATGTTTATACGTATATAAAATAGAGTATGCGAAGGGAGTTGGTGTGGCTGGGGTTCATACTATATTGTGTATGTGGTGTGTATATCATATTTACATTCTTCCACAGTGGTAGGTGCTGATATTGTCAGAACAGTGGCCGGGCAGAGGTTTGGGTGGTTACCTGTGGGTAGGGATTGACCTAATCATGGGAGAAACCATGACCATGTAAGCTTTACATAATATCTAGTAGTATTTAAATTACATGATAAATATAATACCTCCTCTAAACAATACTTTCCAAAGACTTTTTCTATCAAGCTTGATTAATTATAACATTTTTACCAACTACACATCAATGTACCATGCTGTAATTCCCATGTATGTAATGCTACTTACAATTTTGCTTTTAAAATGTATACAATTATCCCTTCAGTTATACTCTTGAAAGAACTAACCATTTTATAGTGGTATGTCAATTTGCGGAACCGTGCGCGTGTGGATTGCCCTTAAAGTCGGAAAAAAACTAGTTGATGTCATCACTATGTTAAGTGTTCAAATACATCTTACTTTTTTAATTGTATGCATGGATATAATAAGGAACAGCTTTTGTAATACTTGTTCCGATATTTGTACCTATTTTAAACTATATGCTTTTTTTCCAGGTCAAAAACTCATTGTTATGTTTTGATATGTCATGTATGTTTGTTATTCATGTCGTAAAATACCCCATTAAGCGAATGTTCTCTTGTTATCATATACCCCACTATAAATGACAAATATTGTATCTTGTATCTTGTATATTTGTGATAAAATTGAAGGTAAATGTTATTGATTTGAAGTGATATTTACTAAAAAATATGTATAAATACTTGTTTGTAAATGTAAGTTTAGTAAAAGTCGATTAAATTATCTCTCGCCCCCCCCCCCCCCCCCCTCAACTTTATTTACGTCAGTTTGTCAAAGTTCAAGGTCGTTGTGATCTTCAGCTGAAAATCCGAGCTCGTTCAATAACTGAAGAATGCTTATATCCACGGACCTCGAACTTGGTATCCTGATTAAATGCATCTGCTTCGTTTTAGTCATGTTTAAAAAACATTCGCAAAGAGTTTGATGCTTTGCATCAAAATTAGTATTGTTTTAAGTTGACACGGTATCGTTGGTCAGATTTGTTGTGCCGTAAGCGTCATACTTCTATAACGGTGCTTTTATAAGTCACGGGTATTTGCTGTAATGCGGATCGTTTTACAAATATTTTACTTTTAATACAATGCATGTTTGATCAATAATAAAAAGCATGGGCGTTGCATGCAGATACCAACGCTTGTCCGTAAATCAAGTAGCACAAGTACACAGATATTTTGAACAGATGAAAAAAAAACCAGTTTACATTGCGATTGCATTTATTAAGTCTTTTGAGATTCGTTTTAGGTTCTTGAGTAGTGTTTAACTGTTTACCCACTGGTCAATATATTATGAAGATTTTGCCATGACGAGAACAACGCCATCGTGATTTTCCTAAACACTAAAAATGAAATACAAACAACAACATACTGTTAGATTCTGTAGTCCCTCGATTTTTTTTAAATACAAATTAAGATTCCATGGCAACTATTTTTACCTTATTATACACTGATCAAAACAATACCACATTAATCACAAATACTTGGGAAAAAAACACCCAGATTTCCATTGCATTAGTCTCTTATCAGTCCCTTGAAAGGGACGTATTATGTCAGTAAACAAACATAATTACATTCATTATATATGGTATCATTTATTTGAAGGTCTTTCGAAATATTAAACGTTCGCTTAGCTGTGCTCCGGTTCACAATACCATGCGCGACTCATGCAAGGGAACTGCTGAACATACTAATAGATAAATTCGTAATCAAAGATAAAAAAACTCCTTATTTTGTTGTTATTTTTAAAAGAGTCGTTTTACTGACTGCGTTATCAGTACCAAACACAAGGTTTTGTTTGAGTTTGCTAGTACACATACATGATTTTCACGCTAGCGTTTGTAAAACGCCAATATAAGTTTTGCTTAACATTTTTCTGCAGTAGGACTCGGTATGTTTTTCACTTAGTGCACCGTAAAAAATCTGTAATAGCGATCTAATTCATCGGGCAGTCGGACACCATCAGTCTCGGCTAGATTTAAACTGCTCCGAGACAAAAACGGCAAGTGTACGTACACGCAGACTTATTCCAGCAATGATAATTTAGGGCTATAACTTAACAGTGTGCGTATACCACGTGATAATATGAGTCCACAACGTTTCCGATTACAATAATGTAGCATAGATATTAACAAATCTTTATTTTATAAGTAAGCGTGTTCACATTAAATCCAAACATTCTCTGTGTGCACTATTTACGCGTTTTCATTGAATGCCAAAAACATAAACATTTCTTTAAATAGATACGCGTAAATTTAATCTGAATTCATTGAAATCTCATTCTATTTCAGCGAAGAGGAAGTTAAATACCATTTGACACAGAAATGCTACGGATAGTGGTGTAATAATCTATTGACTATTCTTATTTTTGCCGGAAAGGTATGTTATTGATTTATGTCTTACAATTTAATATTCCTTTTTTCATACTAAAATTTAAGATTTGTTTATATTCTATTGACAATGTGATGAGAAAGTAATATGCGAAATGTATCTCGTATCTCTATGGTTACACCAAGCTTATCACTTCAGATGTGAAACGTTGTCATAGTAAGACAAACCTCACAATGGCCAGTTTTGGTGAATCATCCCTTGTTGTTGTTGCATTCGATTTTGGCACCACCTTCAGTGGCTATGCATTCTCCTTCCGGAATGATCCACTTAAGGTCCAGACCAATGGAAACTGGATTGCTGGATCTGAAAAGTTGATGTCTTTGAAAACGCCGACATGCCTTCTCCTTGACCAACATGACAACTTTCATTCATTTGGTTTTGAGGCTGAAAATAAGTATACGTCACTAGCAGAAGATGGCCAACATCATGGCTGGAGGCTGTTCAGAAGGTTTAAAATGATGCTACATAGCAACAAGGTAATGTAGAGTTCATACTTTGTAGGGTTTTTGTTCTTCAAATTCTTATGTCTTTAACATCTTCTGTTTTGTTGGCACTATGATGAATTTGCCATGCATGTACAAGCTTTTGTTGACATAAACGAACTCAAAAGTACTGGATTATTACAATTTCAGAAACTTTCAAGAGGAGCGACTGTTGAAGATATCAACCAGAAGTCGATGCCAGCGCTTCCCGTATTTGCTATGTCTATTCGGTACTTAAGGGACCATTTTCTTAAAGCCGTGGAAAAGCAGACAGCCGGTGTGGAAGAAACGGATATTCAATATGTCCTCACGGTTCCCGCGATTTGGGATGACAGCGCCAAGCAGTTTATGAGAGAAGCTGCTATTGAGGTACATAAAAACAGGTGCTCCTATGTGCTGCGTTCTTCATGATTTTTGTTTTGTAGTATTGGATTCATTTAAATTACGTATGATTGATTCCCTTTCCATGATAGTAAACAATATATGGGAGAATAACCTAAGTGGTAAGAGACGGGAACATATACCACTGTGGAAACATAACCCTTCATTTTTTATTTAAGTGGTTTAACTTTTACAGGCTGGCATCGATCCAAGGCGACTGAAACTTGCATATGAGCCCGAGGCAGCCTCTATCTGGTGTCAGATTGTGACGTCAGATGCGAAAGCGTCTCTTGATAGACCCGGTGTTCGATATATGGTCGTAGACCTAGGAGGTAAATATTTGAATATTCAAACTTGTATCGAAAAGATACAAAAAACAAACACACTGCATTTGCTGTTTTAAATGCAGAAAGTCTATGAGTTATCTCGATATGTTTATAAATGATTTTATACTTTGTTCTTAAGGAGGAACAGCGGATATTTCTGTTCATGAAAAACAAGCAAATGGAACGCTCAAGGAAATTCACAAAGCAAGCGGAGGTCCATGGGGTGGAATTTACGTCGACGACAATTACATCACCATGCTATCTGAAGTATTTGGTACAAGAGCTATCGAAGAGCTGAAAAGAGAGGAAATGGCTGACTATTTCGACATTTTAAGAGAATTTGAGACAAAGAAGAGAACATTTTCTACGAAAACTAAAGACAAGATCACTTTTCGGATATCAGCTACTTTGAGAGAACTTTCCGATAGGTTCGAAGGTGGAACGCTCAAGGATCGAATTGGAAATCTTCGTTACGGGAGCAACCTTGAGCTTCGTGGATCTGACAAGCTTAGAGTTGATCCTCTGATCATCAGCGGCTGGTTCGATGGTCCTCTAAATTATCTGCTAAGACATGTGAAAGAACTTTTAAGAGAGCCGAAAATGTCTGACGTTTCCGCAGTTTTGCTCGTGGGTGGATTCGGGGAGAGTATGTATGTACAAGAAAGATTGAAGTCAGAAATCATAAACAAGCAGATAATTGTTCCTGCAGAAGCTGGTCTGGTAGTGTTGAAAGGTGCAGTTCGGTTCGGGCACGAACCGGATATAGTATCCGCGCGAATCATGCAGTATACCTATGGTTTTCGTGGCCGTACGCCTTTTAACGAGGATATACACCCAGAGTCCAACCTTGTCATTCGGGACGACAAAAGGAAATGCAAAGATGCGTTTATAATCGTTGCTCGAGCAGGAGATGAAATTGATTTCGGCGATCAAAAGACGGTCGGAAGGGATCCTGGAGGTAATATGGAGTTCACAACATTCCCGATTTTTCGATGTCCGTCTCCAAATCCAATCCTTACAACGGATAGAGGCTGTAGGCAAATCGGACTTTTGAAAGTATACCATCCTGAAGGAGATACTAAATTTGACAAAAAGATGAACGTCACCTTTATGTTCGGTGATACAGAACTGTTGGTGAAAGTTACGATCCGAAAGACCGGAAAAACATTCAAACTTGCGATTGATTGTCTTGAATAAAGGAATAAATGTGGTATACTGATTTCTATTTAAATGTCTTATATAGGCTGACATGTACATTAGTTTACACAAACAAAGGCAAAATATTTATCGCATATACGATTTGCGTTTGTAAATTCAACAGGAAGTGTGCTTTTTAGGTTAAAATGGTCAATTAATCGACGAATTTATTAAGTTTGCTTATAATTTGTCCATGTTATCATGGAATTGTTGTATATGTTGTTGTTGTTTTTGTTGTCGCTGTTCTTGCGTTATAACATGGTGAAAGCAGCATATACATTTTTGGAAGCAAAACTTTTTTTACTGTTTAACTAAATTTAGCAGCAACTGTGATATATTGTCTCCTTTGTTTGTTGATATAATTGTTGAAACTATCACTAATTTTCATTAATTGAATTGCTTCTAAGAGATGATGGATTATTCAACTTGGTGTACATTTTGACTCTGTGTATTATCATGTGTATTGTTTATCATTTTCTTTTGATTGATTGTTTTGATGGTGTCTATATAGCATCATGTAGAAGGTAGAAGGTGGAAATGGCACGCCTAGTCCCGTTTACGCCTCGTCTACGTCCTACTATTGGATATTTTGTAGACTATAGCATTATTTAGATCTCTAAAACCGGTCGTTTTACCCCTGATTAAAGGCAAATTGGAACATCCATATCTTCGAAACTGAAAGGGCAACCATATCTTCGAAACTGAAAGGCCAATTGGAACATTCGGTTGCAACCATATCTTCGAAACTGAAAGGCCAATTGGAACATTCGTTTGCAACCAAATCTTCGAAACTGAAAGGCCAATTGGAACATTCGGTTGCAACCATATCTTCGAAACTGAAAGGCCAATTGGAACATTCGGTTGCAACCAAATCTTCGAAAGTGTTTTGCAGTGCGTATATATAATATGAATGAACAGTTTGAAACTATGCAAGCTATTTTCTGTATAGAGCTACATGAGAGTGTGGACGTGTTGTGTTTAGTGGCTTTATTATTGCATATTCATATTTTATATTTGTATGTGCATATTAGATTTTTTATCCGCCTGTACTTTCCTATTTGGAAAATATACCAGACTTTGTAGAAATGCCAAAGAATGCCAAATCAATGACAAAATTATAAGAAACGCGGTCTTAATAATACCATTTTACTATCTTGGAGCTTATATTTTGAAGCTATATTTTCAAGAAATGCACTTTTTTTTATATTTTATCTCTCCACAGAATATTTATACGCTTTAATTTTGAAAACACTTTGACAATTTTGGGAAAATAGACACTATTTCTGTTTGAGAAAAACCTCTGTTAAATGGGCAGCAAATTTCACGAAAAAACTGCATCTATCTTACAATATCTGTCTCGCACTGGCAGTTGCAAAATGTTTCTTGAACATTCGTCGAATGCATTGTTTAAATTAAATGACTAACGTTCTTAGGACCTACCTCAAAAAGAGTGTCCCGGTTAATATCCACGTCAGTGTTATGTGACTTCTGTATACATTTCATATTCGTGTATAAAATTCTTCAAAGCTGACTGTTAGTGTATCTGTGTTTCATTGATCTATGTTGTAACGTTATTCGTACTATTTATGCTAATTTTACCTTACTGAATTGAACTTCAATTTTATGAAGTTCATAATTTTTAAAGGGTGTTTAACCAGAAATGTCGACAAAAACTAATGCCAATGTATCAAGCAAATTCGTGATTAAGTCGACATTATTGCGACAGCATAACGTGTTGTAAATCGTCAAGTCGATATAAAACAAGTTGACAAGACTACATCATTAATACGGTAGTGTTGGCTGAGCAAATAATTCGCACATGTGGTGAAATTGATAATTGAACATGGCTTTGAATAATTAATCTAAACAAACCAGGGGAAAATAGGAACTATTGACGGCTTTAAAGAATGTTTGCTACAATTGCAGGAAAATTATGTAGAAATTCTACTAAATCTGTACTTAAATGATATCAGTTTCAGAGTCATACCCTTGGACAATTAACAAATAAAGCTTTTGTTAGTTTCCAAGTATTTTGAACCCAGTGTTATTGGGACAAGAACAGTTTCCATGTCACTTGTCCTGGGAACAACTAAATGAAAACCCTGAACTATGGAAGCGTATATCGTATATACTGATGATGTGAACATGTACGCTTGTCAACATGTTTGATGTCACCTTGACGGCTTAAACCACAATTAAAGATTGTTATCACCATTTCAACGTTTGGCTTATTAGCTGGATATGTAGGCATACGTTTTGAAGACAAAAGTGGTTCAACACATTATGCCAACATCACAATGATGAAGTCTATTGCAGATTCTAGAAACAGGCTATACTTTATATTCTTATCTTCTTGCATGCCGAGTATTCTTGGTCAGTATGTTGGTTTGCATTGCTTAGCGTAGTTCAGAATAAATAGTTAGAGCACACTTGTGTTTCGTATTTATTAGATCACATAAGTAAACACTGAACACATGCACGAACAAGGAAAACAAAACTAAGTCGTCATGGCTGTTTGCCTAGTTTTGTTAATAAAATAAGTCGTCATATTCATTTAATAATTGGTCAAGTCGATTAAACTTTGGCATCATGTCGTATTGTATCTTGCAAAGTCGACATAATACAATTCGACTGGATTACATAATAATGTTGTCAGTATATACTTAATGACAATTATCTAAAGTTGTGTACAAAAGTAACATTTTAACACCCCAAATGATTGTCGTATTGTCTTATGTAAATGCTAGTGAAATATAATCAAATTATAGGTATATAATAAGTTGTCTTGCCTTAATATCTTTTTGATACTCACGGTTGCTCAAAATGTTGTTAGGAACATCTCTATATATGTAAATGTTATATATGTCGTTATGATCTAAGGGGTCCTGTAAAGCAGTGGCTACTTCATTTGCTTGAAAATTGAGGTTGCGAATTTGAGTCTCACTCCAGTCCGGCATACGTTCACGAACCTTATGTTTATTTTTCATTAGAAGTAAATCTGAAGTCTAGTGGTTTTAAAGACACTTGACTCTCAAGCAATGGTGGCAGGTTTGATACCCCGCTTAACCAATAAAAAATACTAACCGTATTCCTGGAGGGACGTTGAACGGGGAACCCGTGTGCCAATGCTATATTTTGGCGCACGTTAAATAACCAAGGAAGCTACAACCAGGGTAATGTTTTGTCTGTAGACTATGCCCCAACACAAATGAGTTTGCCCGTGGCGTCGTAATATTAAAGTACATACCCACTCGGTTAGCCTCCTTTGATCTCCATTTCAACTGAGAGAAGAAAAAGCCAATTGTAGAGGATTGAGGGCCACACTGTTAGGCAATCCAGATGACAACCAACACTAGTCTGAACATATGTGTTAATAGGACATTCAACCGAACACATAATAATCGCTAGTGAGCTAATTCCGTTGTGCATTGTAGTGCCACCCTGCTGTGATGTTACAGGCAATATCCGGATGTGAAGAAGTGTGTTGTATGTTTAGCTGGATAAGGTCAGCAGACCATAGAGTTACTGATGAATACATGTTTCTTGCAGACCCTAGAGGCCTTTTGTTGACAATGTTTGTAGTTGTGACAGTTCATATTTTTGCACTCTGTTTCTGTACACATACATTTAAATGAAAACCAACATGGGTGCATGTTCTGGTGTATTTTCAGTACTTAAAATTACACCGTCAGTCAAGCCTGCTTTAAGTCGTCAAGGCGTCATAAAACATGGTGACAAACGTACATGCTCACATCGTCAATATATACGATATACGCTTCCATTGAACAAGTCGACAATGTTACATGGTCACATCATCAGTATATACGACACAAACTTCCATAAAATAAGTCGACAATGTTACATGGTCTCATCATTAATATATACGATATAAGCTTCCATAAAACAAGTCGACTATGTTACATGGCCACATCATCAGTATATACAATATACGCTTCCATAGAACAAGTCGACAATGTGACATGGTCACATCTTCAGTATATACGATATACGCGTTCATAGAACAGGTCGACAATGTTACATGATCACATCTTCAGTATATACGATATACGCTTCCATAGAGCAAGTCGACAATGTTACATGATCACATCTTCAGTATATACGATATACGCTTCCATAAAACAAGTCGACAATGTTACATGATCACTTATTCAGTATATACGATATACGCTTCCATAAAACAAGTCGACAATGTTACATGATCACTTACTCAGTATATACGATATACGCTTCCATAGAACAAGTCGACAATGTTACATGGTCACATAATGTTACATGGTCACATCATCAGTTTATACGATATAAGCTTCCATAAAACAAGTCGACAATGTTACATGGCCACATCATCAGTATATACAATATACGCTTCCATAGAACAAGTCGGCAATGTTACATGGCCACATCATCAGTATATACAATATCCGCTTCCATAAAACAAGTCGTCAATGTTACATGGTCATATCACCAGTATATATGATATAAGCTTCTAAAAAACAAGTCGACAATGTAACATGGCCACATCATCAGTATATACGATATACGCTTCCATAGAACAAGTCAACAATGTTACATGGTCACATCATCAGTATATACGATATACGCTTCCATAGAACAAGTCAACAATGTTACATAATCACATCATCAGTATATACGATATAAGCTTGCATAGAACAAGTCGACAATGTTACATGGTCTCATCATCAGTATAGACGATATACGCTTCCATAGAACAAGTCGACAAGGTTAAACGGTCTCATCATCAGTGTGTACGATATACGCTTCCATAGAACAAGCCGACAATATTACATGGTCAAATTATCAGTATTTACGATATACGCTTCCATAGAACAAGTCGGCAGTGTTGCATGGTCTCATTAGTCGACAATGTTACATGGTCTCACCATCAGTATATACGATATACGCTTCCATAGAACAAGTCGGCAGTGTTGCATGGTCTCATTAGTCGACAATGTTACATGGTCTCACCATCAGTATATACGATATACGCTTCCATAGAACAAGTCGACAATGTTACATGGTCTCATTAGTCGACAATGTTACATGGTCTCATCATCAGTGTATACGATATACGTTTCCATAGTTCAGGATTTTCATTTCGTTCAATTCAATCCAATATTTCCGCCTTGTAGGAGATATGCATTTATAGCTTTACACGATACCAGAAGAAGTCCTAAAATTAAAATGCTTTAAAAAAATATTAATTTTGTTTTGAAATAAATGTATATTACTTTGCAAGAGTTAAACATACATTCTTTCCAACATGTTCTGTGTATTGCGAATATAAAAATTTGACGAATTAATATTTTATCACGTATTTGAATGTGGTAAACCCACGTGACTCGTGTTGTCCTTTCCAGGTATTGCGCAAGCAAATATTCGCTCGGCTCACATTTTAAAAACGCTAATTCAATTTTACGTCTTGTAGTGATTTTAGCTTTTGTCCTAAAATAAGCTAGTTAAGTGAGGAAAATAATGCATGTTTTTGATAGGTTACTACTTTCCACATTCCTTTTTCAGTAGTTACTGTTATTAAACAAGATAATTATTTTACTTAAACTCGTATTAAATTTTTCATTATACATGTACATTACATTGTGTAAACTACCCACTAAATGAGCCAGCCACTGTCTGTATCTACTGCTTTACATGATCATAATCAAAAACGACTGACTAATGATACACTGAAATAAATCTAATGCATAACTTGAGAAATACTGCCTTCTCATTGGACAAAATTTTATGTTGACCACTAATTAATTATAAAGGTATCTAAATGAATAATTTGTCTTTTTTGTTCGTAAAATTGTGATTTGCTCGTTAAATGTTTGTTATCCTATTGGACTTTAACATTAATGTGCCTCTAAACAGGGTTATCGTTAATTATATGGCTACTGGGGCTTGTCCCTGTAGTTTCCATTGTGTTATTACATACATGCATACATACATACATGCATGCATGCATGCATGCATGCATGCATGCATGCATCCATCCATCCATCCATCCATCCATCCATCCATACATACATCCATCCATCCATCCATCCATCCATCCATCCATCCATCCATCCATCCAAACATCCATACATCCATACATCCATACATCCATACATCCATACCAGCGTATAAATCATATGGTCGAGGTTGCACCTCTTTACGGCAAGTAGATATACTAGTGGTCAGACTGTTCTTTGAATACTCAACCTCACACTTTTTCAGAATTAAAAAGTGATGTTTATTGACAGTTCAAACCAATTTATTAATCTCTGTACCAGCGGGGATAAACAAAAAAGTCACGTGACCACAAATGCAAACGCAAGTAGTATTTTGGCTCGATTGATCGTCAATCCAGGTAAGTTTCTTATCGATATTTTTGTTATACGTGAGAGTTCGTTCAAGTGACATTGCGCAAAAAAGAGTGGATTGTCTTGTCTTTCGATTGGTGTATTGGTCACCATTCATGTTGAGGTTGGCCTCTGACGCAGGTTTTTCGAAAACTCCGGTAATTGAATAATGAATTTGATCGAAAGACAAAACAATGTAATCTTTTTTGCGCTATGTCACTTTAACGAACTCTCGCGTATAACAAAAACATCGATAAGAAACAGTATCCCTATATTCCTCAATATTGGGTTACAGTCTTGACAAGGCGAAACTCAGTAAAACTTCTGCAGGTCTAGCCTTCTCTTTGTATATGTAAATGGTGGTATTAGGGTAACGTTATTAAAAGCCAAACATTTATAACAAGCCTTTAATGTTTACAGTGTTTATTAATTCATAAAACAATCACCAATGGAAAGTACCTGTGGTACTATTTACATACTCCTGCTGTTTGATCATGATCACAAAATTTAAACGCAGGAGACTCGGCAAGGCATGCTGATGGTCGCAGGAAACTATCTTGGTCTTCTGGTTGGAAACCAAACTCTAAGTTGAAGTTGCACATCTCGGAGTTAGAACTGAAAGGCGAATTTGAAGCATAACAAACAATTCAGGTAAAGAAATAAGGTAACAATTAAATTCTTGTCAGTGTTCCCAATGGATGCAAAATCACAATTAACCAGGCACTGCTTCACAAGTTAACCGATCATGGATAAATTAATTCATATGTGATTCGCTTATAACAAAAACAGTGCACTAGGTATTAGCAGGTAAAATTCCGTTTTGAAACAGTCTTAATGCAAGTCAATATAATGTTTAAATGGGTCACTGATAACAATTCTAATAATGGTCTACATATTGCGTTCTTTAAAATGTATATATTGTAAATTGAAATACATAAATGTAAACTCTTTTTTTCGTGAATATACAAACCCGAAGTCAATTTTATGGTTTTCTTTATTGATGAACAAACACTTTGCAGCCTGAAATAAAAAAAAACGAAATGCTATTTAGTTTTCATTATTAACTTAGTCCATTTTAGGTAATATTGTTTGGTGTTTAATTGATTACTTAGTCTGTATTACGAAATCATGTTTAGATTTAAATGGTTGTAAGTCTATTAGGAGAATCCTGTTCGTTTAAATGGACTATCAACTGCATTCCTCAAAATGCTGTTGCCTTTTGCCTATCAAGTATATAACGTTGGTTTACCAGAATGTCTCCACGCTGAATCTTGATTGGTCCGCCCGGAATGTCATAAGATTCCTGGTTAAAAGTACCAAATAGTTAAAACATATTGATATGACCCGGAATAAATGGAAAACATAAGTTAAAAAATATGAAGTAGTTTTGAGTTATTTAATAACACCGCACTTACTAAAACAACATATAGTCTTTATATTGATAAAAAGACTGTTGTGTTTTGCTTTCGTGGTAAACATTTGATCAGTTTGCATTTAATATGATTGTGTTATTTGTTAGCAGAATAAATTCATCCTTACCCTCGGTCTATCTTTAGATAACTTGCTACCAAGTAAAATCCACGTGCCATTCCTTACTAAATATCCCTCAACAAGAAGACCTGCAAAATCCAACATTTCAGTAGAACGTTACGGACAAACACATAGTACTGCTTCCAATTTCTCAATTGAAATGTTCATTATTTCATGCTAAATTTTGTTTTTGGTTTAATATAGTATTCACCGATTTTTCTGTATTAAATATGTGTTATAAAACAATAAATATCACTCTGCATGATTGTAAAAGATCAATTGGCTAAAATAATAATTGAATTGGCAATATTCTAGCAAGTAGTATGTATATTTTTCACTTTGTAGATTTATTTGAATACAGTAGTTTCGCAACAAAATCTGAAAAGGAAAGCGTTGTTTTTCGTCTTGATTCACATTGATAGACGGTCAGTACTTAATTAATTGAAACTAGAAATAATGTCATAAACATATCCTAAAATATGACGTCATCTGACCGGATAAGACGTTATAATTTAAAATAAGCAAATTTAGTTTAAAGTATAATGTTTTGGTTATAATTCTTAGTGTATATCATTTAAGAACGTATTCTTCTTATAAATCGGATGTATCAGTGGTTTCAAATCATTCCTGTTACTATATTTCTGTAATGAATGAAGTGCATGAAATGGCATTGCTTTGTGGTATTCAGCTCATGAATATTATTGCAGGTGAAACAGTTATCTTGCCTAATATCATATATCCAGAACTCGTTGAATAAAATTGTGTCTTATATGATCAATCGAGACGGATAAGAGTATATATGTTAAGAATTTAAGATATTATGACCTCATTTAGTTTCAAAGAAGTGAACAAGATATTTTAACATTAAAAATTAAAACATATCAAATTGACAAATAAAAAATGTTATAGATCGATTAAATGTTAAAGGGGCACACTATTATTTAACACTTGATAGATACACAAGAGAAACGTATCAAATTTATTCGCATTATTATGTTTAACGTATTTTAATTTAATGATCATTACAAAAAGCATATGAATTGTGTTCTAATATTAGCGATATTTTAATGCATTTTAGACAGGATAATTTGTAGCCACTTTTATTGAAAACCCCGTTAATAAAAACAGTATTTATCTGTACACAAATTATGTTTTTTGATCAAGTGTAAATCTATATTGTGCTCCTTTAAAGCATTTTTGTAGTTTCATGTCTGTAATGAAAATGAATCTCGTAAACACCATTATGTATTAAAAAAATCTAGAAGGGAGCCTATGGAAGCAAACATTACATCCAAGGGATGAAAACAGTAATCTCTTTTCAATGCCATTTATAGTATGTTCAGCAATAGTACTCTGTCATATGAACCAGGAAATTAAACTTTACCGTTATGATGTGTGTGAAGAAAGTACCGGTACGCCACTACATCTGGTTTATTCCATGCACAAGCCATTTCCGTAAAGTATCCTTAAACAAGTTTAACCACCTATTACATTACGACCTTTATTAAGATGTGTATTCACTCCTTACAATGTGTTTCTTATAACATCATTGTTCTTTCAATTATTAATTTAACAATACGCATTTATCATTGTTACAGTTTTTCCTTTTATGTAAATATGAATTGAAGGTAAATAACGTGTTTTGATAAAACCAAATGAATGTCTTGAAAGCTTACCGTGTTCTCGATTGGCAGGAATGTATCCAGAATTCAGCAGAATATAGGATTGATACAACATTTTTTTCCTGAAAATATATGAATATGCCGTCTTTTCTTAACACTATTTGCCTTAACTGCATTTATTGTACTTGAGTGGTAATATACTTTGGGGCATTGAACCGTCTCCTGTATTCCCTACTTGTTTAAGAATCTGAAGTGTATTTTAGGCACTTTTGCGTCGGCCTTCGCTTTGCCGTTGTTTTTGCAGCCCGCTTAGTACTTGAATCATGGTTATGGTTAGTGATTAAATAAAGTTTTCGAGTGTTTTGAGTGGAAATGATACAATTTACCATCACGCACAATACTGAGTAACCGCTCATAAAAGGTATCTTAACAATGAAATATAAGTGTCATTAATTTAAATGCAACATTTAGCCCGTTATTAGTCGGAAAATTTAGTTTTTGGACCATGAAATTTTAAAAGGGTTTGTGCACGGAAAACGCCTGTTTATTTATTTTATTGTTAAGTCAAAAACTTGTGAAAATTGTACCGCGAAGGCGCTTCATTATTTAAAATAACACTATATCATACAAATTAGCATGTTGACGAAAACATAAAATTATACGACAACGTGTTTTCAAAAGCATAATTAATTCATGTAAATGTATGTTTTTATACTCACGGTGTTGCTTTAAATGTTAGTGTAACGTTCGTCGGGGAAATGGACGGTACTGAAAAAATTATTTTTGATAAAAAGCAAATACAAAGACATGCCCGGCTGTTCAACAAAACAAAAAGGGCGGATTCTACTTTCTTTCGATTGATGTATTCTGCTGTAAGAGTATCAAACGCATGCACCATATATAGTTATACAATTTGATGCGTTGGGGAACGAAACTATTGATATCAAAGACGATATATCACTATGGTATTTTAAAACAGCAAGTGTTGCAACAATACGCATGCGTGTATGTAACCAAATGCTTGCCAAGAATGTATCACATGGTGTTTGCTGATATGTCGTCAAAAAAGAACTTGGAACATGGTTACCTCGGTTTACCTCCTGGTTACAAAAAGGGACCAGTTGTCTAGTTAAACAGTTCTTTGTGCTAGATTAATTACAAAAAAATGGCACAGAACTTTGTTGTTTTGATGTTTTAGCACAAAACTTTTATCCTTGGATACAAATGGTTTTATTAGCGTTTGCATTTGATTGCATAACAAACCTCCCAGAGACGTAAGGTTTCGAAAGCATACGTATTATATCTTTTTGGTCAATTAAATACACCTTGCCATTTTCAGCAAAGATGGAAATAATAAGAAATACAACTGTTTTAGTGAGGTGGACTTACCGTTCTTGCCTTTGTAATGAACTTCAATGAGGAGATATTTATATTTGGTCTTTCGCCCAACTTTGATGCCCAAGTCTGAAACAGAGGTTTTAATATTACCTACGTTTTCAGTTTCAGTCAACGAATTTCTCTTCGGCCTATATGAAAAACTCCGTTTAATCGTTAAGAATAAATTCAGAAAACATGTATTGTCTGTCCATTAAGCCCTTGAAATCAAAATAACAAATTAACGATATTAAAAGTATACTACTCTTGTTTCGTGATATACAGGCGCGAATGGTCTTCCTGGTCGATTTTTTTTTTTGATTTACATTAGTATATCAACGAAATAACAAAAACCACTAATTTGTATATTACAAATACCTAATTATCGCAAATTCGGCAGCCAATCGAAATGTAGGTTACATGTAAGTACGTTAAAAGATATAAAGTAAAATGTTCTTGCTTAAGACTCGATCGCTGCGCTCGCTCATCCACCCCTTCTCAATCAATAAGATTTTACTTCAAATCTTCTAACTGTTACATTGTTACACAAAATATCCAAACAAATGCAAGGTGGTAAGTATTCCCATCAACACGATCCTAAAATAAGTGCAAGATGATCGAAACATCCATTTAGTTTTGTGTTTGGTGTCTTAAAGATGCACTTTTACTCCCAAATAAGATTTACCACAATTAATATTCTTGTGTTAATATTCCAAAAAGGATGAATTAATTTCGAAAACAATGGTTGCTATGAAGGATACCGAACTTAATTTGAAAGAAATGAGCAAAAACACGGTATTTCTACCTCATGAGACGATAGGTTATCACAGTAAATCTTTTAGCATTCACCAATCATTTAATATTTTTTGCGCTTTCTGCTATTAAATAAACGGTTACAATCTTGTTATCAGAAATGAATATTTTCCATAAATGCATTATTTAGTAAGCAGTTTAAGGTTTATCAGTCAAAATTGATATTTGTTATACATGTGTGTGTATTGATTTTGAATAAGAGTGTCCCGAAGTTGGAATAAACAATGTAAATTCTCAATAATTAAGAAGGGTGGACCAAGCGAAGCAACATTTTGTATCATATTTATGAAAGCTGTTGTATAAAATATAAGGAAATTAATATAATTAACAAAGACGACAAATAACAAAACAAAGCACAATAATTACAACTTAATATTTGACAATATGAGTAAATAGAATATTAACAACCCTAACATATCGGGGTTTTTTAACCAATGGAAGTACATATTTTACAGCGCGTGAGTACGATCATTCATACTACAGGATATAGTAACCATAATAAAGGGTATCATGACAATTATTTACAGCTAAGTGTATCCTGGAAACTCCATGAAAGTATGCCGGATAAGGAAATTAAACCTATTTAGCATATAAAAAAGTGAGTATTAAAGCAGTGTAACCTCTGGGAGGCGAAAATTTGTCGGTATTTCGAGAAACAATCAGGTCATCCCATCCGACAAAATTTATGGCAGCTCCTTTGCAGGTAGCCCCTTGTAAGTGGGATCTGCCGCATGCCCTGAAATCAAAATAGAATGTCGTGTTGTACAGGTGTTTCCTTATCAGTTTGTTAATAAAATAACACTAGTCATATATAGTAAATCCAAGATACGTTTGCAAAACATGTTTGCACACTATTTTTTTTTAAAAAACATAAAGCGATTATTGACATCAAAACTATTGCCTTAAAATGTAACCTTTATAAATTCGAAACGAAATGTAATATTTATCTATAAAGGATCTTATTTTTAATTAAGGTTATTGTTTTCCAACTTTTTTCAATCTTCAGCCCATTATTCATCATATGACATTGACATGATATCCGTCTACTTGGTATGTTATAAACAAACCTACAATAAACATGATTTATTACCAAAGGTTGGTCTCTGAAGCAGGTTCTTCGCAAACGCCGGTGATGGCATGGTGAATATTCGATGGACCATCTATTTCTATTAACACACTTTCTGCAAACAAATCAAAGCATAAAATAATGCACTTCTATAATATAATATAATATTTTGTCATAAACAAGATTGATTATTTTATATAATTTATGTAGCAAATTCCTGTCTTCTTAGTCCCAAAACACTGGGAGATTGTCGAGAGGATTTATATCTTGACAAATAAGAGCCAGTAACTTCTGTCTGTAACTGGTTTGCTAATGGTGTTGTCTGGACAAATGAATATATTATTGTTGTCAAACAAATGGACACATTCCTGTTGGCTCGCGGTATTAAGATATTCAAAGAATGAGAATCGGTGATACACATTACACTTACACTTTGTACCCAGTCTTGGAGATGTAATGTTAATATTGACATGAATACATTCCAGAAGAGAACATATTCGTATTGCCCTTCTCAAATTGAGTTCTTATCCTATTACGAATATGGTCTACGTACCGATATATTGTTCGTCAAACCAGTCTAACGGATGTGCATAGCAAATATACTCCCCGCTCTGTAAAACAAATTTTGTCGAATAACTAAAATATAGTATTTGATTCATATGCAGCGTGTATTCATCATTATCAGCACATTGTGCACGTACTGACAACTTAATACATTTGCTTTCAATACAACATTAAAAGGTTGTTACATCTACAATTCTTGTGACATCATTAGCACAACTAAACGTATTAAAATAGACTGGTGCAACGCAAAAATAGTACCAAGATACCATTTAAAGATCCATGATAAAAGTACATTTATATGACATGCAAAATAACTTTATTTACAGACAAGGCAAAATGACCATTTTTGTGAGATATGAAATGTACATGTTTTATTACACTCTCCGGGTGGGAAACTGAGTGCCGGACAGATGAACAGATTGAGGTGATTTTACGTCCGATAGGGAAACGTTCATCAAACAATTGTAATATTTATCTTGTTAAAATGCTGAAATTGTATCGATGTAACTATACATTAAAAAGACGTCCATTCTATTAAAATCTAATAACAAGAAAATTCGTTATATAAAATACACGTACCTTACTAGTTTCAAAATACGGCATCTGAACACTGACTTCATTTTGAAAGATAGATGAAATAAACGTGCTGGATTTGCGTTTCGAGCTATTTATTTCCTCAACTGAGTCGAAAGAACGCAGAATAGGCTGTTCAAAGGCGGCATTAATTTGTTTGATTCCAGCATTGTTGCCTATGACTTCGCTTTTGACAGTGCGCTTCGTGTCATCTTTGTGCGGATGGACAGAACGGTGCAGCGGCTGTTCGAAATCAGCATTAATTTGTTTGATGCCAGCATTGTTGCCTAGGACTTCGCTTTTGACAGTGCGCTTCGTGTCATCTATGTGCGGATGGACAGAACGGTGCAGCGCCTGTTCGAAATCAGCATTTATTTGTTTGATTCCAGCATTGTTTCCTATGACTTCGCTATTGACAGTGCGCTTCTTGTCATCTTTGTGCGGATGGACTGAACGGTGCAGCGGCTGTTCGAAATCAGCATTAATTTGATTGATTCCAGCATTGTTTCCTAAGACTTCGCTATTGACAGTGCGCTTCGTGTAATCTTTGTGCGGATAGACAGAGCGGTGCAGCGGCTGCTCGAAATCAGCATTAATTTGTTTGATTCCAGCATTGTTTCCTATGACTTCGCTGTTGACAGTGCGCTTCGTGTCATCTTTGTGCGGATGGACTGAACGGTGCAGCGGCTGTTCGAAATCAGCATTAATTTGTTTGATGCCAGCATTGTTGCCTAGGACTTCGCTTTTGACAGTGCGCTTCGTGTCATCTTTGTGCGGATAGACAGAGCGGTGCAGCGGCTGCTCGAAATCAGCATTAATTTGTTTGATTCCAGCATTGTTTCCTATGACTTCGCTATTGACAGTGCGCTTCTTGTCATCTTTGTGCGGATGGACAGAACGGTGCAGCGGCTGTTCGAAATCAGCATTAATTTGTTTGATTCCAGCATTGTTGCCTATGACTTCGCTGTTGACAGTGCGCTTCGTGTCATCTTTGTGCGGATGGACTGAACGGTGCAGCGGCTGTTCGAAATCAGCATTAATTTGTTTGATTCCAGCATTGTTGCCTAAGACTTCACTGTTGACAGTGCGCTTCGTGTCATCGTTGTGCGGATGGACAGAACGGTGCAGCGGCTGTTCGAAATCAGCATTAATTTGTTTGATCCCAGCATTGTTGCCTATGACTTCACTGTTGACAGTGCGCTTCGTGTCATCGTTGTGTGGATGGACAGAACGGTGCAGCGGCTGTTCGAAATCAGCATTAATTTGTTTGATCCCAGCATTGTTGCCTAAGACTTCACTGTTGACAGTGCGCTTCGTGTCATCGTTGTGCGGATGGACAGAACGGTGCAGCGGCTGTTCGAAATCAGCATTAATTTGTTTGATCCCAGCATTGTTGCCTATGACTTCACTGTTGACAGTGCGCTTCGTGTCATCGTTGTGTGGATGGACAGAACGGTGCAGCGGCTGTTCGAAATCAGCATTAATTTGTTTGATTCCAGCATTGTTGCCTAAGACTTCGCTATTGACAGTGCGCTTCGTGTCTTCTTTGTGCGGATAGACAGAACGGTGCAGCGGCTGCTCGAAATCAGCATTAATTTGTTTGATTCCAGCATTGTTTTCTATGACTTCGCTGTTGACAGTGCGCTTCGTGTCATCGTTGTGCGGATGGACAGAACGGTGCAGCGGCTGTTCGAAATCAGCATTAATTTGTTTGATTCCAGCATTGTTGCCTATGACTTCGCTATTGACAGTGCGCTTCGTGTCATCTTTGTGCGGATGGACAGAACGGTGCAGCGGCTGTTCGAAATCAGCATTAATTTGTTTGATTCCAGCATTGTTGCCTAAGACTTCGCTATTGACAGTGCGCTTCGTGTCATCTTTGTGCGGATGGACAGAACGGTGCAGCGGCTGTTCGAAATCAGCATTAATTTGTTTGATTCCAGCATTGTTGCCTAAGACTTCGCTATTGACAGTGCGCTTCGTGTCATCTTTGTGCGGATGGACAGAACGGTGCAGCGGCTGTTCGAAATCAGCATTAATTTGTTTGATTCCAGCATTGTTGACTAAGACTTCGCTATTGACAGTGCGCTTCGTGTCATCTTTGTGCGGATCGACAGAACGATGCAGCGGCTGTTCGAAATCAGCATTAATTTGATTGATTCCAGCATTGTTGCCTAAGACTTCGCTATTGACAGTGCGCTTCGTGTCATCTTTGTGCGGATGGACAGAACGGTGCAGCGGCTGTTCGAAATCAGCATTAATTTGTTTGATCCCAGCATTGTTGACTAAGACTTCGCTATTGACAGTGCGCTTCGTGTCATCTTTGTGCGGATGGACCGAACGGTGCAGCGGCTGTTCGAAATCAGCATTAATTATTTTGATCCCAGAAACAGTTGGATCAGTAGCGGTAACAACATTTTGTTTATCTGGAAAATATTAAGCATTATTGACAATGATGTTGCTGTTCCAATGTAAGATGCATTACAAAATACTTAAATTTCTTAACATATTTTATTGAATCAAGAAGATATAAAATTGTACTTTTATTACTTGACTAGGTTAACTCCCAAAGTATTGTTTTCTTTCTTGGTTCACATGTCCATAAACTACGTTAAGTTGTTCGGGTGCGTAGTGATAGCCCACCCAATTTATCAAAACGTTTATCAATTTTTCTTAAATCGGACACAATTGGAATTTGGCAAACATAATCTAGTATCAACAGTCAACACACTGGGGTTAGTTTTGTACAGGAGTCAAAAATTACTTTTTCATACCGTCAAATAAGATCCGAAATAAACACCCAATTAGCGACTAGGTTATTTTTAGGAATACGAATGCTCCTTTTTAATGTTGTTATTTTGCAAAATAAGAAGTAAGATTTTTGTTTCATTTTCCAGCTCATCTGAGCACGTAGTGCTCATGGTTATTCATTGTGACCGAACGTCGTCTAATGCCAACACTTTTTTAACTTCAAACTTGGACAAAAAGAATTCTTGTCAAACTTGGACAAAAAGAATTTTCGCAATCTCTCTCAGATGTAATAAAAATGGTCTTACGCTATTTCGAGAGTTTCTGACAATGTTCTACTGCAGTAAGTCATAGTTTATTAATGCTAGATCGTTGGTAGTTGGGAGAAATTTGATAAACCTAAAGAAAAATAAATGATTTTAGGTTTAATGTCACTAAAACAATACAGGTAATATGGCACCAACGTAGGAGTTCATTCTCTTCAAAACGATTGTGTAATCAAATGTTTCTTATTTTAAGTTAGTGGACATGACCGCCATAGCTAAATTAGAGTTTAAATATCATCTTGTCAGAAACCCTAGCCATAGTGTATATAACAGCATAAAATTGAAGGATGGCATTAAATATACAAATGCAGAATTGACCCCATGCACATTCTGTATCAACATGAACGTTGACAGTATTGCTATTTATATCAACTCGACTGCTTTGAACTCAACTCAACTCAACTCAAATTTAAATGTAGTTTGTGATTCTGAAGGATGTATTTCTTGTTTAATTGTGAACAGTTTACGGGGCGTATATTCACTAAGGTCTTGAGTTTGAGACACTGACTCGGAAAAGCATAATTTTAATTGTGTTGTTCAATGCAATTACTGGAGGGAAAATGCTATAAACTGTTGTATTTGTTTTCAATGATATGGTCTCGATCAGGATATGCATATGCCTGATCGTACTGATATATTGTCAAAGCAAGATATGTCATAAATATATTTTTGTTTTCTGCGCCCGATACTCAAACCCAGACTCAGTACCTTAGTGGACAAGAGCCCTTGTTAACAGCCCTCTTGGCTCTCTTTCTGTTATAAGGTCATTTCTGCTGTGTGCTGTAGCTTAGTAGAGTTTTGGCTTTTGAAAGTCTTTATACTATAAACTGACACTGTTTCAATTTAAATTGGAATAATAGTATCAAAATCAGTACCAAGCTTAATAGTATTGGGCGACCAAGGAATATGCCCAACGTATCAATTCAAGCAAAGTAATAGTTAGATGACATTAAGTAAAATCAGAATGATTTAGAATTGGCGATATAAGCGGTAGCGAACGAGCTCTTTAAATCATTAAAAACTTACTTCATTTAACTGACAAAGAAAACAAACCTCATTCACTGACACAATGTCAACGTAAAATATGACACAAGGATTGTGTATCGAATAAGTGGCAGTAGGCGAACCTTTAAAACCCCGAGAAAGTTGAAATTCTGAATGATCAAGTCTAGAGCTGTAATCATTGGCTGAAAATGTAGGTTGTATTCTAAATGTATATGGCTGTATAATTGTAAAGAAAAGTATGACCTGGAGTAAACTAGGAATATGTTAATTAATATAAGCGTTGATGCATTTTGGAAAAAATGTATAGTGCACAGCGGGCAATCATTGAAGTCGCACAATATGCTATACGTTGAAATGCTCCAACCCAACGCGTCTTCCGTGTACTGTCAATGAGTTAAAAAGGTCGTAAACGGTCTGTATGGTCTCTTATTTTTCCTTTTCAGAGTGAATTTAGCAATTAACATTCTGATTTTTATATTGTCCTTAGAACTCCCCTTTGTGATAAAAATGCATTAAAGATGAATAATATTACCTGCTAGAATATATAACCATCTTCATGTTGTAATATAAAACTTCAGTTTAAGTATTTCAATCGTAATTTGTTAACACAATATTCATTGATGAAGCGTAAAGATACCAATCTATGAAGCGGTATTCGGTTCAAAAATGAAATTGGCAATTTGTTTACAATTGTATGCTTGATTTATAATATTCTACAATACATTCACTTCATGCATTGTTTAATTCGTTGTAATAAAGTGATAAATCGTATTTTACATTTCGTTTTCCATGTTTCTTGAATAGGCATTGTCTGTATCTGGCTAGCAAATTTCAAGATGATACAAACCGCTATGTGTCTAACGCCTAACGCCAAACCGCAATATGCTTAACTGGATTTCGATTACGAAACTAAAAATGTAAGACTTAGTGTCAACTTATCCCTGAAATGTTATGTCATTTGAAATGGAATTGTCTTTATATGTTGCAAATCGGAATGTGTCTATTAGTTCAAACCGCGATACGATAAAACTAGAATTTGATTACGAAGCTGAAGATGAGCGTGTAATGCTATCTCCAACTAGTCACTGAAAAGTTACTTCCCCTTACGTTGAAATTGCCGTTTGTACTAAGGTGGGAATCACGTTTTCATGTCACCTTTTTAAAAATGGATTATTTCTATGTTGATTAAGCAATTTGAAGAAAACTGGACTCTACCTTGAATTTTGGTAAGTTTGAGTTACTTACCTTGTTTCTTTCTTGAATATTAAAGGCATTAAAGAAATTCAAATGTGTTGTTTATCTCATTATATATACCCAAAATTATATCAATCAACATTTTAGACACAAACAATGAGCCAGATGCCTTTGGTGGAAATGAGATTGGGACAACGGGTCGATGTCACGATTATCTACAACTGGCCAGATGAACGTATAAATCGCCTTATTACAAACGTGAGCTATATTTGAACCCCCAAGGTCAAGTATTGTTACTATCTTTATGTTGGACAATAAACAATATGCACTTAATAATGTTCCCCATATAAAGGGTCCGCATATAAACAGCAGATTCAGAGTCATTTGACGTTGTTTTTGCTTGCTTCTGTTAAGATGGAACGCGACGCTGAGCGAATTAATGTCTTTAATTTATTAGGGACGGTTTTTACATTTTCAATATTCGTAACAGTTTTGAAGCTATACCAATTACGTCAACATTGAGACGTTTGTCATTTTTTTGCGTTTCAGCTACAATAACCGATATTTTCATCGATTCTTTGTTTACTACTATGAAATTTCCCTCTCAAGTGCGTCTTGTGGAAACGTTCACGGACATGTATTTTTATTTCTGTTGTTAACGTATCTTATCTTTAATGCGTCTAAAACGTCATTTTTCGCGGAACACAACGGCTACATGTTTCGCTGAAAAAAGTGCGCCTATCTTTAATTTTTGAAAAAAACCCTGCTCATTTAATTTTTGAATTTTTATATATATATATTAATTGAAAACTTTATTACAAATCGCCTTATATCAAGAAATCGTGGCATACGATAGAAATCTGCATTGTTATAAGCACAGGTGGATCCGGGCGCAACCCCGCCCCCCCCCCCCCAAAAAAAAAATAAAAATAAAAAATAACAACAAAAAAACAACAAAAAAAAAACGAACAACAACAACAAAAAACAACATGCAACAACAAAAATAAAAACAACAGTTTTCCAAGTTTCCTTTTTCATATCAATATTGGAGAAAAAATGCAATTAAATACGCTCAAATACACCACCCGGACTAGAAATTTTCATTGGGGTTTACCCCCCATCCCCCTGTCGAATTAGTTTAATTTCGGCTCTGAGGCGCGAATGTCAAACGATTGTGACCCTAAGTAACACCCTCTCTAACGTCATTTCGTTGAAACGCCCCTAATAAGAAACTTGCATGCGAACTATAGTGGTCAGTTTGTTTTTTTTAAATCTAAGTTTGATAGCCAATCGGTTATCGTTGTATGAAAAAAACACCACATATACAATAAATAAATGCCATTAATTTTGACCATATGATGGACTAAGTTTGGTATTGAATCCTCGATCAACTTTCAACGAGGGTCATTTGTCATGCGACGAACAGTCATAAATTAATAGTGGTGGTGTGTGTGGGGGGTGTACTTTTTTAACGTTAAAAATTGATCCAGTCATTCGTTAAACAGAAAAAAATGACTACTGGGGTCAGTTTTCAACGGGGTCAAATTTAAAAGTTACACCGGCGTTAACATAAAACACACTAAAATATTAAGCATCGCGTATTGTGTTTGATATTATATATTATTTTTCTGTTGACATTTCAACAGCATGATTCAATCAGAATTGCACTGATTATAATTTCCACTATCTCATCTTGTTAAGGGTTGTTATAGCTCACGCACACACATGCTCACACGTATATGCCCTCATACTTGCGCGCACGCCCACACACATGCACCCACGCAAGCAACACACACACACACACACACACACACACACACACACACACGCACGCACAATAAGATAAAATATGTATTTCAAAATTGATGAACTTAAAGGGGTTGTGCGTGCGTGCGTGCGTGCGTGCGTGCGTGCGTGCGTGCGTGCCTTTTTATGTACATGCGTATGTGTGTGTGTGTTTGTAGAAACAAACCTAAACAAAATGGGCTTACAAAAACTATTTAATGTGTTCATTTATAATCAGTGCAATTATAATTGAATCATGTTCACTATTTGGACTTCAACAGAAAAAAAGATTGTTGAATTATTAATTTTAAGACATTAACTTGAAAAATCGCTCAGGGTCGCGTTCCACCTTAACATAAGCAAGCAAAAAACAACGTCAAATGACTCTGACGCGGCTGTTTATATGCGGACCCTTTATATGGACTATTTTCGTTTGCCAACATAACTTCTAGAAACAATACTTGACCTTGGTACGTAAAATATTCCTAACATTTGTAATAAGGTGACTTATACGTTCATTTGGCCAGATGTAGATATTCTTTACATCGGCCCTGCTGTTCCAACTTACTAATACAAATGGTAATTTTAAAGAAAGGGGAAGTAACTTTTCCGTGAATAGTTGGAGCTACAATTGACAAGCTCATATTAAGTTTCGTAATCAAATTCTAGTTTTATCGTATCGCGGTTTGAAATTAAGCAATAGACACATTCCGTTTGCAACATATGAAGACAATTACAAGTTGACATTTACATGTTTAGTTTCTTAATCGAAATCCAGTTAAGCTTATTGCGGTTTGGCGTTAGACCTTAAACAGATAGCGGTTTGGAACATCTTGGAATTTGCGAGCCTGATACAGACAATGTCTATTCAAGAAACATGGAAAACGAAATGTAAATTACGATTTATCACTTTAGTACAATGAATTAAACAATGCATGAATAAAAATGTAGTGTAAGAGATTATAAATCAAGCATACAAATGTAAACAAATTGCCAATTTCATTTTTGAACCAAAATTCCTCTCCATACCAATCAACTTGTTAGTTTTACTTTATTTTGTAACGATATTATGTCTTAAGTTTTCTGTCTTAGTATTTTTCTACAACGCGAACACATTTCGAATTCATTTATTATTTCCGTTTTTAATAATCCATTGAACTTGATTCATTCATTTCTAAAATTGCTTGTTGCTAACATTTACTCTCGTAGTTTAAATTTGATTTGGTCATTATAGGATTTGTTATTCTTTTTTTCTCAATACAATCTCAATTTAATCGGTCTTTCCTGTTGTCACGATAGTTTTGTTTCGTAGTGTCCTATTCTTATTAAATTAATAAGCTGTTTCTATGACTTGTGTCATCATCACATGCACATTATATGTATACATTTTCTCATTGAAAGCAACTTTTCCCTCGAGATGATTTAAAATTAAAATTGCAATCGGTATGAATTTGGATTATGTTTTCACCGCTCGGATTTCATCTAAAACGTGCATTTTAGAATCGCATTCATAAATTGGAGGTCATGTAATATAATTTAAAATGTTTTATCTTAAAATTGTAAACAAACTTACTTGATGCGAGAGATGCGACAACGCCCAAAAACACAAACAGGTGCATTTGTAACGGCATTTTGTCAATACTGCTTCAAGAGATGCGTATGTCTTTTATACCAATGTGGAATATTTTAATCCTTATCGCATCAACGTATCAGCGAACAGATGTTATAAATAGTCGCAGTGTGTGACTTCCGACTAGCAAAACGTCCGCTTCAAGTGCGTCTTGGTAAACAGAACAAAATCAGCCAGGACATATAAGAAGTGCGTCTTGGTAAACAGAACAAAATCAGCAAGGACATATAAGATAACCAACAAAAGTATACTTCTCAATTTTAAAGGAGTCTCGGTCTGCAACCCAACGTTCCCTTTTAAACAGCATACAGTTGTTAGAACTAATGGACATGCAACATTAAATTATTTATTATAAAGAAGTTCCTCTATAATAACTAGAGTAATATAATTTATTCTATATGTGTTTATCACTGGATAATGCCAAGGGCCATATATGTTACTCACTTATGAATGTTATTGTCTAATTAAGAAAAGAAATCTAATTTTTCCTCTATTAAAGAGATAAATATTTTCAAACAACAACAGCATATCCATTTTAAAGTGGTGATATCGTTCAAAATAATGTGTAGCAATTATGTAAAACGCTATGCACCAATCATTTGTAACCATGCCCCCCCCTTCCCCCAGGTCCGTGGGTATACCGGGGATAGCGGGGGAAATGGGCCCTATTTTTACCTTCCAGGTGGCCCCGCAGTACCGAGTGATCGCGGTGGTTTTATTTTCGCGCACAATAAAGCGGTGAATTGGCCGTGGCGTTGTGCCGGGAAATATCCTTTCTTTTAACGGGATTTGTCCACGTATTAGCCAAGCGTTTCCGAGAATTTAACGAGTTCTCGCGAGATATCATCTGTTATCTTAAAAAAAACATCAATATAAAGTAAGTACAAAACGTATACTTTAAATATGTACATTATAATAGGCCTGACCTGGGATGTCCCCGGGGTGCGGGGGCATTTGGCGGGGAATTTACCAGCAGTTTGTTTCCGCAAGGCGGGGATTTTACCTGGGATTGAGTGGACCGAAAGACAAAGTCCCCACTATTCTCCGGACCTTTGGGGCGGGGAGCGTGGTTGCAATTGGCTGTTGAATTAACCAGTGTAAAAAGCCACTAAAAACAGGAGAAAAAATACAGGTATAAACAAGAACATTCTTTTCAACGAGTCAGTCTTAAAAAGCAGTCAGACGGTAACGGTTGTATACGGTTAATTGAATTCACCCGTCAATGGACCATTAGCTGCAGTTTTGATATACATGTAATTAAACATATCCATTTTCCAAACATTGTGACAAAACGATCCAGCTGATAAGTTAATACTTGACATACATGTACATGTTCCTTGAATTGAATTGAATTTAGGACAGTGTCCAATGCACCATGATAGACAGATACATTCCTAGGAAAATGCGACATATAAATACACGTTATAAGTTCGGCGGAATCTGTCAACATTGCAGTGAATGCAGTGAAAGTTGTCGATTTACATGTTAAGTGAACATACTTTCAAACAAAGTAATAGTTTTGGCGACTGAATATCAATAAGATGTGTTCAAGAGGCCTGATGCAGCTTTGATCTTAAATACACACAAATATATTTACCAAAACAGAAACTACAAAATTTGTATTTAGTCCCTTTCGGGCTCAGGCAAATACAGCTAACTTTGGACAAATAACTGGGCCAATATGAAATCACCTAATTAATAATATTATGATATTAACCGTATACATGGTTAAAATTAAACAAAACGGCTGACTAAGTGATTTACCATAATATATAGGCAGCATTTTTGTAAAATACTGCCATTCCTTTGAAACAAATATTATTGCAAAGCTAGTCGGGAGATCGTTGTCTTTATTTTCATTCAAAGTATATATAAATTAAGTCAATCCTATGTTACTATAAAGTAACATTTATGCCCTCTAGAAAAGGTAAAGGTTGACAATTTTGTTCACCACGATTGTAAGATAAGCAAGTGCAATGACGTCTGTAACATGATTATTCGCATATATAAACGCGCACCGTCTCGCAAGAAGAGAGGATTGTCAAGATGATTTATCGTCATACACAATTGATGTTGATTCTGTTGTGCGCTGCACATTTATATGCTCAAATCGAAGGAGAGAATAATTTGAAACTTATCATTTCTATGCCACCAGTGAAAACAACATACGTAAGGCACTTGTATTATTATTATTATTATTATTATTATTATTATTATTATTATTATTATTATTATTAATATTGTTGTTGTTGATGTCGTTGTTGTTGTGGTTGATGTTATTATTATTATTATTATTATTATTATTATTATTATTATTATTATTTTATTATTATTATTATTATTATTATTATTATTATTATTATTATTATTATTATTATTATTATTATTATTATTAATATTCAGCTATATTTGAAACGAATGTTTTACTAGTATATTAGTTATTTTATGGAATAATCACGAGCGAGCGTAGCGAGTTTTAATAAATAACTGTTTGACCTATCATTGAGTTTTATCATTAAGTATACACTTATATATTAATTTACATTTTAAAGAAAAATAGCATGCAACTACCGTGTTTATTTATGTTTCGGAAAACAAATTACAGAAATAAGTGCTTTTTAATTAAGAGCTGCGTGACCAAAAATTCACCTGTTTTAAAAGCGCCAAAATGTCGCTAATATTTTTTTTTATCTCAACCTCAATCATATGCATGTTCTGTTTTGATCAATCAAGTCATATGAGTTAAACACGATTATGCATTAAAGTTATAAAATAAAATAAATTAAAAAATGCATCAGCCAATAAACTTTCTGTAAGGTTTATTATGTTTAATATGCGTATCAAATTATAGATTTAGAAGGCCCCATAGATTCATGTTTTGAATTGGTGAAAACATCACGGCTTAATTAATGGACAATTTTAAGACATCGAATTTTCAAATCAAAACGTCATCCTTAACTGTTTTAAATTGCAATTTGTACCAGGCAGTGTAAATAAAAATCGTGTTTTTTTTAAAAAATATTTTTTTTTACATATCTTTCAAATTATGTAAAGATAGGCGACGTGCAATATAGTTGTTTTAATTAGAAACAGATAAAAAATGCGTTCGTTATAATCTTAAATACATTTTTCAACGTGAAATAATTGTTTTCACTGCTTTTGTATGATAGTTCGAGCTTTCATCGGCGTATATCTATGTAACGCGTCAGCTTCATTGATGACAGAGAAAGTTTACTCCCACTTCTGCTAAGTAGATCAAAATAGTAGACCATTATGGATATCCTTATGTTGCCCACGGAAAAAAGTACCAGAATTGAACTGGGTTTTTTCACTACGCCCAAAAGAGTTCCAATGAATTCTATTTTTGTTAAACTGAGGTTGGAGAAAAAGCATTTGTTTGTGTAAGATAGCTTCATACCAACCCTCACGAAAAGCGTTCTACCGAAATCGGTAAACCTCGTCTCCGCAAACACACTGTACACCCTCACTATTAAACCGCGTGTTATACACTAAGCCGTTCTATCGTATAGAGTCAAAACAACCACGTCCGACAATACAAGTTTTATTGTTAGCAATTATTTATTTCCTAGTTCCGATTATTATTAATAATTTGATCTATTAAAGAAGAGCAAAGCTGACTCTGAGATCTTAAGCTGGCAGACCGCCTGATCTCGGTCCGTAGACCTGAAGATTTAAACCCAGTTACATTCTCGACTATCCTAACGAGAAGCAGACTCCAAACTCTCTAACTTAAGCTCTGGATAAGGGTTTTTATATCTCGCAATTGACCCAAATTGCAGTTGACCATTCAGAAGTGTTTCCTTATTTTCCTTAATAGTTTAATGATATCAGGTAATACATTTGACCTCACGTGACAACACTCAAAGTATTTTACTGGCTATTGCCACAAAAAGGACCTTGTCAATCAATGGACTAGACCAAACCCCTTTGATAGGATTTTAGAAAACAAGGTAATTAAGCTCATCTCTGAACGGTAATTAAATTAGCCATTAGCGGTTGACCTTGGCCGTTGCTGATAGATCTTCGACGGCACCAAGTAATATATGAGTTTATCAGAATGCAGATCATTTGATAATTATTATTCAAGCCTTAGGGTCGTTATTAACATATGATAAAGAGATTAACCTTTCCATCTATTCATAGGATACCTCATTGACACATTCCGGTAACGGTAATGAAGCTCAATGAAAATAACGCTATGGCATTTTGACCACTTAGTAGCTAAATTAACGAGTAATGACCTTAGCAGATTGGCGAGGGTCATTGTGTTACATTCTTTCCTTTCCAAAATAAAATATTTCCTGGAATATTTTAAATCATTAACATTGAGATGAATGCAGAATAGTAAACATGCACGAAAGTCAAAATACACAAACAATAAAAGAATACACAGCAACCAATTCACAGCACACAAAAAAAGTATTTAAAACACAGCATAATAAGTTCTTTCATGTCCTAAATCAAAACGTTCACGTTTTATTAAGTCAATACAATGATATCTTTATCATTGGTTTCCTCCTCGTCTGGTTTGTTGTCGTCGTTGTCGTCGGCGCCGCTCGCTGTCCCATCGTTACTAACGGTATCGTCCCAGGCGTCCCTAGTGTCCGATCCATAAGCGTCCAATGAATATCGGATGGAGAAGTTCGACGTTATTGCCTTGCTCAAGGTGAATGTGCCTCAGTTTTCCCATTGCGTAACTATCCACGTTTAGTTGCATATTTGTCATAGTTCATCGATTAGTTTTCGTTTGTTTTCTTCCATTATGGAACGTACTTTATATCCATCTTCTATTTCTTTACATTTGTTGCCCACACATTATTTCGTTTCTGGACCCCGTTTGTCTGCGTCAATAATAACGTCTGATTTAACTACATGATCGTACATGTACTGGTTTTCATGGTGGCCCTCACGTTAATATTGGCTGGATACACCACTCTGCATACGCATACGTGTATTGCTTCATCATAATACTGTTCTCGCTGGGTTTATCTATTATATAATTTCTGCTTATTTATTTCTGGGTTTTAAGACAATTATTATAATGTCAACACCAGGCGGTTGCCCGATGAATTTATATGAAACTATTATTTACTACAGGCGGTTTGCCTGTCGATTGTCAAGTGTCCACCTTAATAGGTATCACTGCACGCAGTTACATTTATATGTCCAGCACTGCAAACGATGTTGGAACTAGGTTCACGATTATCCACTCTCAGCATTTACGTTGCATCAGCGTTGTTATCGTCCGTACCACTACCGTTCGAGGACCTCTATGATATCTGGAGAAACGTTAGCTTACGTCACGTTAATACATATCCTAGTTATGAGCTTCTTATAAAAAAGAACAGAATTTTGAAAAGTTCATTTGCTTTTTTCTTATCAAACATATAACAAATAGCAAACGGAGTGTCATAATATAATTACAATTATAGAAAACCCATTTTTAAAAACAAAACATATGTCATCAGTTCAAGTTTGCCAAAAGTAATAATAGAAGCCCTTTATGTGCGCTTTTATCGAAACGAATTTAGGTTTGCTAATCTCTTTAGTATAGGATTTTGACAGAATTATTACCAAATGGAACTTCTTGAATTATCTCATCGTACACAAATCGCAATTAGTATCGAACTTGTTTTTTAATACGGAGCGTCCAGTGCTCGCCTACGGTTTAAAATTCAATTATTACATACATAACTTATCTTTTACATCCTATATATTTCGTGGCACTTAACCTATTTATTTCATAACACGTAATCAACTATTCATAGGCTATTCAGTATGAAGACGTCAAGTATCGTCTTACATCGCTAATTCGCAATGCTCATATTATTAAATGACATACAACCTAAATTGATTATTTATCTCATAACACACCATCAACTATTCATAGGCTATTCGGTATGAAGACGTCAAGTATCGTCTTACACCGCTAATTCGCAATGCTCATCATTAGATGACTTACAACCTAAATTGATTATTTATCTCATAACACACCATCCACTTCCCAAAACGAATGCCACGTTCGGCAATTCCGAACAATTCACTCTAAGTATATTACTAATTCAAATACGAGAAGAAATATCTTAAACATCAATATGCGTCAAACCCGATAACATTTTCAACAACACCACCATCACCGACTTCAACAACAACTACTCTTCAAACGACAGAGCAACATCAACACTAAGTATTAGCTTCAAAACAAATTTACTACTAGCTACAGCAACAGCTATACTACTTATTACATCAACATCTGCACTTCTTACTCAAGAACAATTTCTCTTCTTATTTGAGCGAGAACTGTACTAATCATTACACTTCTTATTCAACAACCAATATCATTACTAAATGCGGCAACAACTATTGTCCTAACTGCAAGTATAAAAAAACACTACTAATTAAAGAAAAAAAAACTTGCTTCTAATTACTTAAAGACCATAAGACTAATGGAAGATGTCGGAACTTTCGGTCGTTACCAGATAACGCATAATTTTCGGCCGAACTTTTCGCACCTGATTTATTTTTCTAGAATTTCTTTATTCTATTTTATATTACCTAATTATTCTAATTCTTATTTATCTTCTTCGCTGAAGGAGCTTAAAACTTCATAGTATCTTAACTTTATTATCATTGCTATTTTACTACTGTAACTACTATAACTACTTTTAAATGTACTTTTAGGATAATTCTCTTGCCCACCACTATCAGCTTATTTGTAACCCAACTATTTCTATTCTACTGTTTGGACATTTCCATAAAATTTGACCCTAGCTTAAATTAACTGCATGTTTCTAAAAAAAAAAATCACTTTGCTTGAACTTTATTTACCTGTAAGTTAATTAAGGGACTTCATACGATTTCCTTTTGTTAGCCTTACTAAAGCTAATTGAATGGTCATTGAATTGTTCTAACAGATAACTATCTTGGTGGTAAATCGCTTACTTTCTTCGGGAAGCGATAACCTCGCTAATCATGATTATCTCCAGACTCACAATTAATTAATTGACTTCTACAACAGGTTGATAAGAACAATGGTGGTCATTTAATGATTCTAACATATTTCTCATTGTCTGATGAAAAAAAGCTTATTTTCTGATTTCTGGAGTAAAGTATTTGAATGAGATAGTCGGCAATTTAACAGACATTAAATGAACATCAACACCTTTAATTCTAATACATCTTAACTCCTCTAAGCACATTCTATGCTAATAAGTTTCAACCAACCATCCCCAAGAATAATGTTTTATTAATTCCTTCTACTTAACGTCACATAACATTTAAAAAAATAATCTTCGATTGAGTTGTAATATTTTCATCTCAAATGTAAGTTTGATCTTCCCTTTTAAATTAAATGATATGTTTAAATGGGCTTGCATTCTAACATAGTGTTTATTTCTAATTAAAGGAATATCATTACTAGGCTAGACTATCTTCGCACATGTTAATTGTTAAAAGAGGTAGATATGTAAATGTAAAAGAAAATGAACGTTTATGCGTATTTTAAAACTACAGCGGATATTGAAGATTAATAACAAATTGAATGAACATACTGCACGAACGACAAAAAGTATCTAAAATTATGAAATAAATAATAAAACTAAGAAAATACTACATGCCTGGAAAACCAGCTTTATATCGCAACATAATTTTAAATTACGATATAACTATTCAATATAATATTATTGCTAAACTTTATATTTAACATGTGTTCAACTTTTTGATTTTCAAAATGTATATTGCACTTTCGCATTTATCCTTTCTTTCTTTTTTTTGCCATGTGTTTATGAAATTGTAAAACAACACTACGATGAATTGTATATGATTTAATTAACGATTAATGTTGTGTTCAGTAAAAATAAACGACTATTCGGATCTCGCGTCAGATTGATTACATGTCGTTCTATTGACCGCGTTGTTTTCTACTAGATTATGTATTTGGTCTCTAAATTCACATTAATTAAATTCCCTTAAACATCTAGTGTTAAATTTAACATTTTATCTTTTCTAAATATGCACTTGAACAAATGACTAATGTTTACATTATTTATGAAACATCCATAACCCCCCGTTTTTGATTACATTCCGATATATTTTTTACGGAAATAATTTTCATTCAAGCTATCTAGAACCTGCATCATTTGTTTAATCAAAGGTAGCTTGATTTGTTTAAACTCTTGTGCCATTGTAAATATGCTTAATAACAATAGAAAGAACTTTGGAAAAAATATAATTAGGGAAGCCCAATTTAAGGAAATGTTATAATGACTAACCTCGTCTATCCTTCTTTCCTTCGCGTTGTGTTTTCGATCCTGGTCACGGCACCAATTTGAGAACTGTAACACCCTCACTATTAAACTGTGTCTTATACACTTAGCCGTTCTATCGTATAGTTACAAAGTCAAAACAACCACGTCCGATAATACAAGTTTTATTGTTAGCAATTATTTATTTCTTCGTTCGAATTAATCTTAACCAGGTATATTATTAGAATCCTAACCAGAAGCGGACTACTCAAGAACTCTCAAACTCTAAAACTATCCCTTAAGCTCTGGGTAAGTGTTTTTATATTTCGCAATTGACCCGAATTGCAGTTGACCATTCAGAAGTGTTTCCTAATTTTCCTTAATAGTTTAATGATATCAGGTGATATATTTGACCTCACGTGACCATACTCAAAGTATCTTACTGGCTATCGCCACAAAAAGGAGCTTGTCAATCAATATGTCTAGTGACGTCAAAATGGACTAGACCAAACCCCTTTGATAGGATTTTAGTAAACAAGGTAATTAAATTAGCCATTAGCGGTTGACCTTGGCCGTTGCTGATAGATCTTCGACGGCACCAAGTAATATATGAGTTTATCAGAAAGCAGATCATTTGATAATTATTATTCAAGCTGTTATTAATATATGATAAAGAGATTAACCTTTCCATCTATTCTTAGGATACCTAATTGACACCTTCCGGTAACGGTAATGAAGCTCAATGAAAATAACGCTATGGCATTTTGACCACTTAGTAGCTAAAGAAATGAGTAATGACCTTAGCAGATTGGCGAGGGCCATTGTGTTACAACACCTACGCTCGGGTTGGGATAATTTTTTCTCCCACCTCAGATAAGTAGATCCAAAAAATTAACCATGCTAGAAATTCTTATCTTGCCCACGGCAAAAATAAAACAAGTACCCGAATGGAACTCCTTTTTAATAGTCATCACATTGTAATTACCTCCCTTGTTCAAGAGTGTCGTCTGTAACATCATAGAAACCTTGTCTTGTGGCAATTTTTAGAATGCTAATTAATTATTTCTCGCTTCAAATGTCACCATAAAAAAGGTTTCACGCACATTTCAAGAAATAATGCTTCACTCTCCACAGAACTATTTAAAGACCGATTTGACTATTAACGTAATCTGAATCACTGCGCGCATATCCATGACAACCACGATTTATCACATAGTCATACGCATTAATTTTCACAACGCAAAAAAAGAGTTTCAGCAAAATATACATTTTTACTTAATTTTGTTTAACTGAGGTGGGAGAAAAAGCATCTACCAATGCTGCTCGTGTTCATCCCAACCCTCGCGCAGGGTGTTTTGCGGAAACTCGGTAAACCTCTTTTCCGCAAAACACCCTGCGCTCGGGTCAGGATAAATCTTACACTCTCGGCTTGGTCATGGAATATGCTTATATTTGTAAGGACTCTTCAGTTGATCTGATCTTTTAACGTTGCATCTATATTTGTGTATGGAGTTAACTAAAGCCGGTATTAAAAGGTATTTTCATGGCGACATCTATGATATCTCTACATATTTAGCAGATTTGTTTTTTTGCAATAATGAATTTAATAACAGCTTCTTAGAAAATATAAAGTGTTTTTGTCAAATAGTGTGTCGGGAAATGTATCGTTTTAAGCATGTCTTGACGATACAACTCTGTCTCCGTTTAAAACTTACCATGGTTACTATTTTACAGCCAGACCAATACATCTGTTATGCACATCGACTGGATTCTGTGGGCGACATCTATGTCCGTAAGTAGATACAACATACACTTAAATACCAATATTATCAAGACGCTCCCTTGCCTTGAACGCTTTACCGCCTACAGTATGACTACAAAACGACATACACTGCGGGGCCACGAATAGCAGATGCTTTACCGCCTACAGTATGACTACAAAACGACATACACTGCGGGGTCACGAATTGCAGATGCTTTACCGCCTACAGTATGACTACAAAACGACATACACTGCGGGGTCACGAATAGCAGATGCTTTACCGCCTACAGTATGACTACAAAACGACATACACTGCGCGGTCACGAATAGCAGATGCTTTACCGCTTACAGTGTGACTACAAAACGACATACACTGCGGGGCCACGAATAGCAGATGTTTCAGCAGAATTAGGATTTATACGCTAAAACCGCTCGCTTCCCTTAACACATAGAATTTCTGGTTCCTGAAAAATGTCGCCTACGTGAAAGCAGACACACTGACCATCGCCTTTCATGTTTTTTATGCAGCAAAGACCCCCCTAACTACAGGTGCATTGCCTTCACCTCAGAAGCACGACCTACTCAACCAGACCATGATTCAATCTTTAGTCCTCTCCCCAACCTTTTTGATATTAACGGGGTTTGCCTGAATGCGTAAAATCGCCACTTTATTTTTTCACAGACACCTATTTATTTTCAGATATACAAAAGTGATAAAAATAAACATTGCACAGAGACGACCAAATGATATAATGTGGTTAATATTAATTTTTGATCTTTTGAAGCGAGTGGTCTCCGTATCATCTCATTACAACTGTATTGGCCAAAGACAACAGCTATTTTTACTATATTGTTGATATAGACGCAAACCTGGATTTTGATTTAAAAACAAGCAACTGACTGCTTTAGAACTACCCAAGACACAAAAATTAATCACAAAAAATATAACGCTAACAAATTCGGTGTCTGTCACAACTGAGAAGAAATGCATACCACTGAGGCCAGTCAATAACTAGGCTACAAAACATGAAATAAACAGACTTCCATCGGCTACGATTCTTCCAAAATTTTACACTGTAATCTATCAGTTTTGGGAAATTCAGGTCAAATTATATTACGTTCTATGCAAAAAGAGCCCCTGTTGCTTCTCTTTCATTACACTTTGATAAAATATTAATACTTGAACACAAGCACTTTTTCAGTATTAACATCCAGATCCGGGATCAAAAGGGGGGGGGGCAGATAACTGTCGTCTTAAGCCTATTGTGGAAATCTTGCTAACTGTTATATGCCATGTGTGTAAAAAAGCTTAATTTCACATTTTACTTTTACAGTGAGCTCTAAGACTGAAGCAGACAGATCAGCAGTCCATCATGTAGCAACAGGAGTATGTGAGGAACCTATGCATACTGACAGAACATGGTAAAAAGTTTACATACTAGGTTCCAAAAGATCTCTCTTCAAGAATATATGTATTTGTGCAAGGTAGACGCTGTATATAATTGGGTCAGTAGTACTGCGTTTTTATTAGGTGGTGTATTATTCGACTAGAGTGGATTTTTGCAGAATTAGATTCACGAGGCGCAACCCGAGTGAAATCAATAGCTGCAAAAATCCACGGGAGTCATTCACAACATTCTAGATCAATCGTAGTATCATTAACCCTTTTATTATATTCATTACTGGTTAAATTAATTAAAAGACAAGTGTTTTATAATAACTGTTATTTCAATGACGCATTATTTTGTTTTATGACGTAATTTTAATAATGATACGTTTATGATGTCATGTCAGCAGAACGGAATACGACCGTATTGCACTGGAATACGGACTACCGTATTTTGCGATATTTATGACGTGTTTATTTATTACAGGATAAAATAAACTATATAAGTGATTTATTTTAAATTCCTGTTTAAACAATGTCTTAGGAAGGCCAAAGAAGTCCGACGCACAATGATTTTTCATATATTTTACATGTAATTAGGGATTGCACGCGAGACCAAGGGCATTTATGCAAAGGCGAAGCTGTCAATTTCGGTGGATGGGATGAATTCACTAAGAAAAACGGAATTTTCAAATTTCCAGAAGGTATGCAGATCAATTCTGTTAAAATATATTCTGAAGTTATCAACATGAGTTTAATGCAACTGAAAGCAAGTATTTTGGTTAAGCTTAGTAGACTTACTCAAAACGTGCATACACATATGGGACCGTATTCATTAAGTATGACATGTATCATATGCGTATACGGTATTGATTTCTACTTTTAGGCAGAGTCTATTCAAATTGTATTCTGCATGAATAGAGGTATTTTTATTTATTGGAAATCCAGCTATTGACCGTACAATAATGTGGGACATCTAAAAAGATATAACTATTAATTAATCCGTTTAATTTTCTTTTTGTAGATGTTTCATTTAGAGTAGGAAACAACACAAAACTGAGGTATTTCATGATTGAAATCCACTTTATGGATCCTGTCCAGGGTAAGATTTAAACATACTTACTTTTCGTATTTGCTTTAGCGACATAGTTCTAAAATATTGTTATATTTTCAATTTTTTTTTTAAATATTGCTGTTTTAAAAATAAATATATTTTGAAGTGCGATTACAATATGTTTGCTTCTTTTAGGCCAGTCATACATATATGTATACAATAACGATGTATACGTTTAACAATTATGCTTCAACTGATATGAAAATTTTATTTTTCAGATCTCAAGCCGCCTGTCGCAAACATAACCCTAGACTTTGTCCAAATCCCGTAAGTATGGTAATGTTTAGAAAAATAATTTAGTACTATTTTTAGCATTTTTCAAATTTAAAAGACCAAAAGTACATTAAAGTTATACTATTATTCTTCTAAGTATGACTACCTATTCGTTTTTTTTTTCAGATCCCCTCTACGTTACCAGACATACTCATTTTTGAATTCCGGGGTAATTCCTGCAAAACGCAAAAACGGTAGATTTTTTTTTGTATTTTTGTTTTATATACAAATTAAACATCGTTTTTTTGGCGCGTAAACATGAATTAAGTACCTCTCTCTCCTACTTGAATCTCCATTAATACAACGGGAACAGCGGGGCAAGCCCAGTAGTAAAGCCAATAATAAAGACCCTGTTTAGAGGCACAAGGTGAAGATCAAACAGACAATAATCAAGAGACACAAGACGGTACCGAACAAAAACAGACACATATATCGAAAATCTGCTTTAACAAATGTTGGATGAACCTTAGAACAGGCAGACAAACTGGAATTCACTGCATGCAAACTCACACCATTATCAACAAGTTTTAATTTCACCTTCCAATCACAATGCATGTGAACACATAAAGTGTCATTAATAAATGAAGCGGTCCAATTGTTTCCATGGAGCAAACACAGCAAAACTCCTCAGAAGTTCTGTCTCTTGACCCCTGATTACAAGTGGACTATTATAATAAAGTACTGTAAAATTGCAATGATAATTACCTTGGGAACAATACTTTTAAAAAGGCACACTTAAAACATATTCATGTAACCCTTTATCTTCAGGTTTCTTCTCTGAAATAGCATGCGCGTGGACACGACCTAATGCATTTGCATTCAGATATTATCTACATACGCACCATTATGGTCAGTAAAACAAAGAAAGTAACATGTTGAGCTTATACCACATGAGAAGCAAAACGCAATTATTTATTTCATTTTTTCTGCAGATAAATCCATATTATTTAACCATTATTAACACCTTAAAACAACAAGCGTTGTGATTGTCAGCGCATACATAATTTCAAACGTACTTTAAAATAATCTGTAATAAAACTTATGCACAAATTATTTCTCTGTATTAATGTAGGGTATCTGGTCGAAGGATTTCTGGTTAGAAATAGCACGTGGACACTGATTGGTAGTCAACTATCTATGGACAAAGAAAAGGTGGTAATTTAAGACATGTAAAAAAACACGTACTTCGTCCGCAGTGTAGTGTTTTTTGCTTACTGGTGGGTCGGAATAGCGTGATTATTTTAAAATGGATGTATCGACGCTTATTTAAGCCGTTCGTACGGTATATTTGCATGTTTGCATATTTTAGATATAGTTTGTGTTATTTCGTGTGAATTTATTTTAAACAATATTCGGTAACTATTATCGATATTTCTGTGTGTTTTTGTTTTTTTCAAACAGGACTTGTATGACATTCCAGGAGGCCCTATTGAAATAACGCAAGGCGATGTTCTGGTAATACAACCATGTTTTATGTTTGTAATAATATTTACCTAAGGTTTTCACATACGGAGCATGCTCAGTTTGAGTGAGATCCCGTAGTTATTACAGACAGCGCTAATTAATGCATTGCACATTATCATGCAAGTATTATCACTACAAGCGTTAACCAGTGTTCCTTTCTCTGATTTTGTGAAAAAAATGGTCGGAGAAGGAAATAAAAATACTAAAAAAGATAGGTAAAAAGAAAATCTAACTTAAAAACGGCAATTTACTAGATTGTGCCAAATATAACCTAAGTACTCAACATCAATACAGGCTAAATTCAACGCACTTGTTGAATTACATGACTTACCCAGATGCTGGACAAGTAATTTTACTTTTGTAGTGGGGCTTTTTTATATTCTTTTTTTGTATATCGAATCCCGCATGAACAGTGGCATATTGTTTTAGTAATTTTCCCTAAATCAATGATAAATCTGTGTTTAAGTATTGTGGGTATCCGAGTGTGGGTAAAAACAAATTCCAGATTTCACCAACTACATTGTGTGTTTTTTTCGTATTGCAGAACTATTTGTTCCATATACTAAAATAAAATTATATTTATGTGCAGTGTGTACTATTTTAAGTGTTATGTATTGTCGTTAACAGGTCGCTCGTTGTCTCTACATTAATAACAAAGATGAACCCGTCAAATTTGGGTAAGCATTAGTATGTATGTATTGTCTTATTATATATGAATTAGTTACTTTTAGAGTATTTTATTTTATTAACAAAAGTTCAAGTGTTGCAGAGAAAGTTATTGAATGATTTATTAAAAAAGTAAAATCAAATCTCAATGTTGACATAACATTTGTTATAACAAAAATGATATATTATAATAAAGGTAACATTTCGGTATTGCGTGACTAAATCTCATACTAACGAGATACAACAGGGGGCGGGTCCAAGATTTGTTCTTACAGGAATAAAAAAGGCTCCAAAGGTTGCTTTATGTGACACGACCTTGATAAAAGTGTAGCTAACTTTATTCTAAGATGGTGCACTCTAGTGTAGGTTCTGGTAACCTGAAACTGTTTTCTTTTCCAGAATGAGTGAGGAGGAGGAGATGTGCAATTTCCAAATCGACATTGGCTTTCGGCCCCAGGACGCTGATCACTTCGAACGGCCTCCTGCATGCTCCGCACCTTCCCCGGGCTTTAGATTATGTGACCATCCACAAACGAGTGGAATTTGTTAGCCAAAAATAAAGCTAATAAATAAGAAAAAACTTTATTATATTGTTGTTACATATATTTTGAACACAAGATAAAAACTAATGGATACGCTTTTAAAAATAAAAATCAAAACCGAATATAGTACAATAGAGGCATTGTCGGTTTTAACTAGTTGATTTGTTTGTATTTACGTACAAGAATGAATAATGCCTTAAATTGGACGATCGTCAGGATAAATCTCTTTTTCCAGAATATTTAATCCCGAAGGACAATACAACTATTTTGATAATAATCGAGTTTAAGTGAGAGTGTGGAAAAAAATATCGACAAACGTACAGGCTTTACTTTACAGATAGTTCATTAAACTCAAGAGTATGGTTTGTGGTCTAAGCTGTTTGATTAAACTATACCTGTAATTGTCAAGTGAATTGATACTTTTCAAAGCTATCAATTTTGCCGACAGTGTTTGTTTTCGGCTACTTTGGTTATAAGAAGTATTCAAGGGGTATTTTTCTTACACAGCTCCTGACTTTAAAATATGAACAGAGACAAGACAGAGTTGGGTTCAACTCTCAATATGTTTTTAAAAAATCTTAAGCAACGTAACTTCAACAATTTCTATAACATTTAGTTAACCTGCAAGATGTTTGCATATTTTGTGTACATAATCATAAACATTCTAAAGAAGTTTTCAGTTTATTATACCACGTCGTCTAAACTATTTCGCTCATATATTTAAATTCATCGTTTCTAATACAGCTCAAACTCTGTCTCCTACCTGTTTATATTTTAAAGTCGAATTGTTAAATAACCATGGCAGAATTATCATCACCATCCAGAGTATCTCTGTAATGCTGCAAAATACCAGCATTTACATCCACAACTTTTATCGCATGACCTATGGCAGCCCAAACTCGGTGTGTTCCCATAGTCACAATACTTCTGGATTTGGCAATAACCTCTGACCTTCCATTCGCAAGTAGAATATTGCTGGACATCAAAGATATATTCCGTGTTGTAAGATTTTTGATTAACATATCTCAGTATTTGCTAGTCTTTTTCTTTGCTAAAGGCATTCTCATGTTGGTTAAGAAATGAACATGATTGTCTAAAAACAATTTCTGTAGCATCATCTTAGTCTTTCACGGGGGGAGGGGGAGTATTCCATATGAAACTTAAGACAAGACTATGGTCTTACATCACTGACTCCATCAATCGTGTAGGTCCATTATTTATATCGAGCAATCCGATTAGCTACATCGTTCTTACATCCAATTAAGACCAGTATTGAATTCCATCCGAGAGCATCAAAAAATGAATATGTCGACTTATTTTGAAGGCCGATAAATCCATAATTTAAAGCCATTGTTAACCCTCACTTATATAACTTGCCCAAACAATCTCTTTGCACTTATATTGAAAACTCTTTTTTTTGCGGCGTTTTTAGTTTCAATTTCATTCCGGAATTATTTGTCACTAAAATTGTGTTAATTATCATATTTTAGGGGGTTATAAATATCGTTTCTGTTTTCCGTTTTTTTGCGTCAGTCGACGTATATTATTCATAACTATTCTATGAATAATTTGATTATTACCATAACAATACTATATACCAAGAACAATGGGTTGACCCTTGAGTAGAATACCGGCACAATTTTGCATGTAAGATTGAACTTGCTTTATAGAGCTTGATTTATAAATATGTATGGTTCCTGAATAATGAAAGACGTTTCTGGAAACATGGTTAGTCACAACATATGACGTTTATACAAATATAAACACACCTTTAAATGAAAGCCTACATCGGTGAATGTTTAAGTGTTTTTGCACTTTAAAAACACGTCTGTCATATTTCTACTTGAGTAAAAGGACATTACAAAAATACCCTATTAAAAATGATTTGTTTTGAACGTATTAGGGATTCACATATGCCAAATCCAATGCACTTTCATCATTTAATGATATCATGAACAAATAAACTTCTAATTTTATTTTATTTTTCAAATTCTCTATCGGATGATAGAAGTCGTTATCGAAAACTTTAAAATATAGACCGTTGAGCAAGAATGAAAATATCGAACTTGATAAAAAAAGAATGCAGTTTTATCTTTAACTGACATGAAACATGCACAAAAATATAAACTGTGTTTACAAATTCAATTCCATGAAATAATTGTATTTTAATAACACGTGTTAAAATCCAGGTGCCGTTCTGCCGCTATATAATGAACATGGTCAATTTATGTTTTAATATTATGAAGGAATGTGGTATTATAACATATTTCTGAATATCAATTTTACAAAAACAAAACAACAAAAATCTGATGATGACATACATATTAAAAAGAGATTTCTCTTTAAAAGTGCAGATAAGCATACGGTAAGAAGTGCGACTTCAGTACACTCTTTAACCGTACGATATTTTACCCTTCTGTAAAGAAACATTGCATGAGCATGTTTTTAATCATGCAGAGTAAAGGGATAATCTTCTATCTGCGGTTCTGCACCTATATATATATATATATATATATATATATATATATATATATATATATATATATATATATATATATATATATATATATATGAATGGAAGGTGGTATTATAACATTTTTCTGAATCTAATCATTTTAACAAAAACAAAACAACAAATATCTGCTAAAGAATGCGACACACATATTAAAAAGAGATTTCTCTCCAATAATAAATAAGGAAACATTGCATGCGCATGTAAATACTCATGCAGAGTAAAGGGATCTTCTTCTATCTGGAATATATCTCAACAATTGAGATATCACTTCTAATTCCTCGCAGGCCACTCGGGGTCTTCAGTCAGTGCCACATAGCTGGCCCCTATCTCGTCCATCTCACCTGAAACACGTATGTATATATACATATGAGGATTAATGTATACACTGGCAACACACAGGGATTGCAGCTTCGATCCAACACATCACCATAACAATATCAATCGGCTTCCAGGAGGTGACAATGCGATACCCTGTCGAGCGTTGTATAAACAGGATAGCTCCAATCAGAGTAACATTCTAACAGTGCAACCACCTTACAAGACTGATACTCTCACTGGGGCCGACGTACATAGATATTCCAGTGGAGTCGTTAAATAAAAACTAACATCCACTATACAATACAGCGTCTCGTGTGGGATTCTACGTTATTGTTCGAATAATCAAAGTTGTGTTATATCGGGTTACTTACCAAACAAATTGTACCATATCATTGCCAGACTTACGTGTGGACAGACATAATTGGTCAAACCATTTAACCCTATCATTACTTTTCACCTCGGTCTGTATATATTATTATTCTCGTCAGAATTGCTTCATCATAGAAGATTTAGACGATTTAAGCTCAGCTCACATCCACATCGCTCTTAACTACCTTACTACCTTTATAAAGGATCTGACTTCGATTAAACTGTATTTATCTAACGTTTCTATCAGTTCAAAGAGGTGCTTTAAATGATATTGATCATAAACTGTCAACCTTTGATCTCTTCTGCAGACTTTGAAGTCTCGGTTTTGACGTTCCCACCTTTACCACCTTTACTCTTGGCGAACTGACCCCGTGATCCACAAAACCCTCCGTTCCTATCGCAGAAGTCGATGAACCTACAATGAAAAAACATTATGATATAACTTAAATAGCATAACATTAATTCTCAAAAGTAAATGACAGCAGCGTTGCAAGAACATGGAAAGATTAATGCATCGTCTAACTAGTATGTAGTGAGAGTAAGCAATAACTTGTGAACACGGACAATTGTTTGTACTAACAATTATAAAATAAGCTTTTGTTTGACTACTAGTATAGTATAAACTTCGATTGAATTTCGCAAACCCATTGTGTTTGGTGTTTGACAAGAAAAATAGGCAATTATAAAAACAATTAAAAATCCTAAAATTTTACCATATGTCCTGAAAAGTATAAAAACAAATGTAGTTTTTGCAAAACGTCTCCGCATACTTCACTTAAAGCGTTGTTATTTATGCTGTGGTCTTTCGGAATCATTAAATGTATCTTTTGCCCAGAGGAAATACTAAAGCCGATGCCAGACGGGATTAACATTGTAGCATATTCGTTTCTTCAAATGAACAGTCTTAATTATTATTTTACTTAAAATGTTTAAGTGCTTAAGCGGTATCTATCCTTCATACTATATTTTGGCTTCAAATATAATAAGCTCTAAATACCTCTTCCAGTGGGAATCTTGCTCCAGTGTGATCGGGTTACCAACAACGATGAGCAACGCCCTTGCTCTGGTTATGGCAACATTAAATCGCTGTAAAAAGCATATGAAATTTCAAGGTTTTAAATGTTTCACATAAGAATATACTAATGCCCAATTGTTTGGTTTAGGTATTTTCTCAATTTGAATTTTAAAGCATACACCAATTTCATCCGATGTGTTATCGTATATATGTTGTTTTTTAAATGTCAATATGATATGCAACAATTAACATATTTCCGAATCAACAAGTGAATATACTTATTCAATATAAAAGCTACAATTAGTCATCATATATTGGTACCTTGGGATTCCTCAAGAATCCAAGGTTAAATTGAAGATCAATATCCCGATACGCCAAGCTCTTGTTGCTCCTGACAGTGGAGATAATGATGACCTTGAACTCTTGACCTTGAAACTCCTCCACTGACCCCACCGTTATATCCCCTTTCTTCACCGTTATATCCCCTTTCTTCACATTGTATTTCTTCAAGTGAATCATCTCTCGCAACTTTTGAACCTAAAATACAATCACAGTTTTTCGAAACATATTTTAAGATAATTATTATGCTTTTCAATCAATCATACAACCCAAGTTACTTATTATAATTATATGTTAACTCTTAATAAAGTTCCGACTACTTTCAAGTCATAATCACATGTTCACTATCGTTTCACTATGGTGCAACACACATATATAAAAATAAGAACATATTCTTGTGTATGACAGAAGACATTTTGCAGCCAACGGGTGAATATGCTTTTAACAATACCTAATTGACATGTAACATATCTCAGCTTGTTGTAATGGACTTTAATACCGCCATTTCTTTCTTAAAATCAAGTAAGGGTATGCTTGGCTATGAACAACAGCATGTTAAAACGTAAACAAGTGTTTGTTTCTGATAAACAATACCCATTCATCCCAAGGAAATGAACGTCCACTTACCTGTTTCCTATACGGAGAAATGATGCCAATGTCTGACTGTTTGATCTGTAGCCCCTTCTTCTTTTCCTTTAGTAGCTTGTTCAAGTATTTGTCCACTTGTGCGATCTCATCTCTTATAAAAGATCAGAAAACTGTGCCATTCTATTAATACAACAAAACAGTGTCATGCTTTTAATACAACAATGTTAAATACAAAAAGAAACCCAGTAGGCAAGAACCCAAATATAAACCCTGTTTGAAGCCATAAGGTAAGGTCCCAGATGACATTGAACTAGTGTCAAACACGTAAAATAATTCAATAAGTAATTCATAGTACTTCCAAATGACATTTAAATCGCTTATAATGTTGGATCGTGTTTGTTGCGTTATATAAATCATCATAACTGTTTTGTTTGAATTGCGTCAGTATGTTTATGGTAACAAGGATTAAGTAAACATGCACTTTTCTTCATGGTCGTTCAGGTTAATTTACCTATTGAAGAAAGAGGGACTGTCTTCTTCCCGTTCGTCTTTTCCAAACACTGAATGGAAAAGTATGGGGAACTTCTTGTTAGGCAGACCATCCCATCCAAGCATGGCATTGCGAATCATCTCATCCCCGCATGCTATCAGCTCATTGTCATAAAACAGTTGCCGGGGAATGCTTATTATGTCGTCATGGGACCGGTAGTTACGGACGAGTTTGGTAATGTAACGAACATTATAAGCCTTGTCGTCTCTGCGTTTGTATTGCTCAAAGTCTCTCATCAGTCGCTCCATTATGGACAAGTCTGTCAGAACAAACCATAAACAAAGTAACTCTTCGGTAAATGCCATTTAAGTAGATCCCTTTAACTTAATAAGACAAATTTATTATTAAACAATGTCTTAAGCTTAAACCTTTCAGGTATGACGTATACATGTACATTGCTGAATGCATAGCATGTATTGCATTGAACATGAGTTTTGAAGTGGAAAATGTCCATACCTTGTTGTTGTTTACAATAATAATAAATTTTGTAATACAAAACCATGTTTAGGCAAGGTGAGTAAACGTACCAAGTCCATACTCGAGGGAGAAACGAGACCTAAGGACAGGCCCCAGTTGTTTGGGGTCTCCAGAAATGACCAGCTGGGGACATGTGTCCTTTTTTGTGGCGTCCATGAGTCCGGTTATAGGAACTATACACTCGGGTTCTATGGCATGTGCGCCCTCGTCTATGAAGATATGTGTGAAGAAATTCTTCTCAAAAGATGCTGACACCAGTCTGAAGTCGTGTCGATAATACAAATATGAATAAGTTAAGCATCGGTGTTGTAGAATAGTTTTGAAAATACATGTATGCTAAAAAGTAAAAAGTAATGATTTGATATTGGCCCCAATTTTTGTCCACGGAAAGAGAAACTGGCCTAAGAGTAAACATTGAGAGCCAATACCATTTATTAAATACCGGGTAAATAAATCACATTCGTTCCATATTTATATCTCCTGACATACCCTGAATAATCCCTGCTTTGCAAGTTATTCATAATACTCTTTTACGCCTGTCTAAGCAGTAGTAGTTGCCGTAATATCAATAAAACGTATATAGGCCTGTTTGGAATCCATTCAATGACTTTTTTGTGCAGATATACATTACCAAGTTACTAAAATCATTGACCAGGTTTCATTGATATTTTACCATTACATCTAGCCATCGTGAACCAAACGGATATCTTTACTTCTGGGAAAACAGCATTACGAATTAAATAATATATGTGTTGTTCAGGTACATGTACAGGTTCTCCGTGCTATTTTTCGTTTTACCTCCCTAAATTGAAAGCAAAATGTTTCAGAAAAACGCACGTATGCCATTGATTTACTGTCGCTATAAACTCTTTCTAAATAAATACCTGCCGCTGGTACTTAGAGTGACAATAAGAATTCTGTATTTTTCCAGCTCAGGCCTTGACGGATAGAAGAATTCTCCCTCCGTGTCGTCAAAGTTGTACATCTTCGAGTCCTGTTAATAAAGAAATGTTTTATAATCTATTTATTAATATTTCATTATAGATAACAATTCACCCAAAAAAAAGTTTCTGTTGAAATCATGCAAAGCTCTATCTCTTACTACAACTTAACATTTCCGAATTTTCATGTGTTAATAATTGGACATTTATGTCAGTTTTAAAGCCACTGTGACCTTATCCTACCGGCCCAAAAAGGGATATGAGTCCACAGGGACAGAAATAAACTAAGACAAAGCGACGTTACAAATTTGGCATCGATTTCCCAACTCTGAACTCTTTCTATCCACCTGCGATGTGCTTGTACGAATAACAAATTGTATTGAAATTTTTCGCCACTTCGCCGTTTTAACTCAGCCATGATGTCAAGAACGGCCTTATCTAGTCTAGATATTTCCTGATTGTCCAATGTATTCCTAATGTTCAGACCGACCAATCAGGGCGTGACGTCGCGGCGAAACTGTCAGAATAAGCCAGTTTCATTTTCATGCGTGACTTATTGGATGTCGGTCTTGACACCGTGGACGCCGACTGCCTTGGAATAAAACGTTTTGAGTTTTCGGACATATAGGCCCGTTTGGTATCATTTGAATGACTTTGTCGTGTAGATGGATACCTAACCTGTGTGTGAATGTGTCATATTGGATATCACTCAAGTTTATATATGTGATATTTTTCGAAAAAGAGGTGTAAATAGCCGATGTGTCCCTTTACTCTCACTCTCTTTCTTCTATCTCTCTCTCTCTCTATATATATATATATACATATAGCTAGGAAAACATAGAAATAGTTTGCTTTCGTCCCCCGTGAATGGGTCATGGAACAATGTTCATACTGCAGACCGGCCGGTAAACAGAACAATATGATGAAAGCTACATCCAGTTGTGTTAGAAACGTTTTCGGACGTTCTTAACGGAATGTTGATCATTCTTGACTTGACAGTTTCGCTTTAACATACTGTTAATCACCTTGATGGCACTAGGTATGCTGGCGAACGGTCTGTACACGGCGCACAGTCTATAAATGTCCTTTAACTGCACCGTGCCTGATAAGCTCTTGCTGATCAGTTTCAACATGACAATGTCGGCGGCAGTGTTCTCCGGGCAGCAGACAAGAATCCTTGACGTTTGAGACGAGTGGTAGATCTGAAATTTCATTGTTCGGTTATTTATTTGTTAAAAGTCTACATACATGCCAAAGTTGATATGTTTTAGTTAAAGCTAAAAATGAAAATGGATTAACTTCATAAATGCATAAGCCAGGTGCTACTGATTTAGAGACCAGTTGGATCTTTTGTGAGAATGTACAAATGTTGACTCATGAATGAGATCAATGACGTTCTCAGACAATGAATTTTTTTTGTCACATTGTTCACGCAATAAAGAGGCTGTAAATCTGGTGAAATCACTCTGAGTTGGATTGACGTTTTTTTTTTTATCTTTTTTAGTCCGACATTGTACGTCAATGGTTAAAGCATTCCAATATTATGTTTCGGAACTGGTCTGGTTACAATGTATTGACTTGACAATGAACTATGATAAACTATGGCAAAGTCCGTTGATCGTTCGAAAGGTTAATGCCATTTCCATAGTATAAATAACAGGGTTAATATCGAATCATTGTTTCATGACAATTTCGTAAAATAACTGATTTGTTTCATAAAGAGTATAGAAACCTTTAACATTTGAATCATTTCAAAAAGTATTTTTAGACATCAAAAAGTCTGCTAAAATTTGAGAAAGATAAACATGGCATTGGCTATTGCTGGTAAGCCCGTCAAAGTGCTCCAATTATTTCTTGGATCAATCCAATACATGATCGAGATACTTTGCCCATTAATATGTTTACAATGTTTGAGGACAAAAGCAAGTATCGCGGCAATTAAGAATACACGTGAATGTCATGAATGTCAGTGATACATCTTTGCGAATGGCAAATTGCCCAAACCTTCGGAACCTTCAAGCAATTACAAGTATAAAACAATTCATTAAAGGATGAATCATTTCAAGGTTGTAACGATATTGTACGAACTTACTTGTCGTATGGCCTCAGTGACTGTCACTGTTTTGCCAGTCCCCGGTGGACCAAATATCATATATGGCGCTGGTCGACTGGTTCCTTTCACAATATTGCTCACTGCTACCTTCTGCTCTTCGTTCAATTTCTTATCGTACCAAGGTCTGAATATACGGATCAATAGGACATAAGTAAACATTTTAAACTTTATTTCCAAATGAATTTTATTTGTGGAGGTGAAAACACAAAAATACATTGCTTTGGATTGGTGTCATTGATCTACATTGTACCTTCAACGATATTTTCGAAGAAAAAGAGTAAAGGCCGTATCATGTCGCGACACGGGTTTAGGCCAACAGTGAAGAACTAGAAAATAAACTGTTTACCATATAAACAATGAATATATCTGTTCAAACGTGGGTGTTATTTTTGAACTTTCGTTTTTATGTTCAAATAATGGACTTTGCTTGAGCAACAATATTGATAATAAACAAGCTATTCTCTCACTTGAGTTGAATATGTTCTCTTCCTGGTTTAGGTACTTGCGGTACTGGTGCCGAAATAGTATGCCTTCGAGCTTCTGGTGATATGGTGAATTCTGGATTCGTCTTGCCATGTAGTACGGGTTTGTCAATAAAAATAGTTGGATGATGTGTCGGCAATGAATCTGTGCTAATGCTTTCATTGGAATGGCAGCACGTGGGTTCGCGTTCCTCAACTGTTTCAGTGACCTCGGTACCGAATTCGACCTGTTCCGATGTTGCCGAGGGAAATAGGACATCCCATACCGATGGTCCCATACTCGCTGCTCTGTGTTGTAACCACAAGTTCGTCCGAGAGAAATTAAACCTCACATCAAACCGTGTCTTGTCTACCCACCGCTTAATAAGTCTAAAATAAATGTTGTAATCTTGATTGTTAAGTAATCTCAAATAAGTCATTAATGGGCTCTTAACATTTGTACCATCTTATTTGCATTCAGAGGAACGATACTCTTGGAATCTTGTCAACTTGACAATCAACTTGCAAAAAATAGTATAACGGAGTTATATAACAAAATGAACAAATGTGTCAGCAAATGATATTAAAAAAGGTTTGTATTTTTTATTTTTTTTATTATCAAATGTTAGTAAAGGATCATTTGTTACAATTTCATTACTCTTTGAACTAACATTTAACTCTAGTGATTGTGGTTAAAAAGTCTTTAACGGGAAATCTTAAACACACTATTGAAGCTTACCTTCTATTAACACCTAGGTGAACCGTAGTTTCTTCAACCTTGTGTACGATGCCAGTATAGCAGACAGTTAACTCTCCATGGATGAAAATATCGATCGCATCGCAATTCATCACTGACGGCCTTCGTTCCGCTAAACCAGGGACCTAAAATTTGCAACAAAACAGTATAAATCTGTAATATTTTTCATCTTTAAGTGTTACAAGAATTTTCAATTCATGACGTCATGTCCTGTATTGGATACAACCTGATTAAGGTCAAAATAACCGAAACGTTATTAGTATACCTGTTTTAATGTTATATGTTGGACTTACAATACTTAATATACACTAAACTAGTAAACCAGTATAAGAAGATTTCATTTGATCACGATATACATTACGTCTCCTTAGACTATTATATATATACGTTTACATTTGATGGCAAGACGCTAGCAACACCAGTTACATGAAACCCTGCTTTCATCACTATAAACGGTATTTTTGGAATTGGTTGGCGGGGTTGAAAAGTATTGTCCACAAAAAATGGAAAACAACTACTGTCGTTTATAAAAGGAAAACAAACTAGTTAAGCTCTTTGGTTCGGTCAAGGTTAGCCAAAATAGCTATCGATTGGTAAAATGTATCCAAATGTTAGTATTATCAAACCAAATAATTCAAACGTGCAAGCTATGCTAAAGATAACCTGTAGACAAGTTGTCAATATCTTATACAATTTGCTGCTGAGCTTGTTATATTAATCCAACCTCGAGGATCAGCAACTGTGTTTTCATGTCTAATTTCATCTCGACCCCAACCAGGTCATAATTCTTGATGTCAATCTCCATCTGTATCTCCTCGACCCACAGCAGTATCTTCATTCTCTCCGTGTAGGTTTTAATAGACAAACTGCAGTCCAGCATAGACCTGACAAAGTGTGTAGTGTTATATAAACTAACTCATTTTCACATCAAATATTTACATGGATGATTTGATGACTGCAAATTTGGTTTTTACCAGTTTGGTATTTTACAAGATGAAGTTCTGTGTATTATGATTTTCTATCTCTGGCTACACTACGATATATTCATTGATCGGTGTGCTACTCTGCATGGTTTGTAAAAAGGACTTTAACCTCGTTTGATCAATCCTAGTGTGTCATTAAAAAACAGGAACAGGAAACCGCATGTGCTTAAATACTGTCATTTGGTCTACATTACAGCAGGGCATTAAGACACGTAATACAAGTGACCTCTTCCTAAAACTATATTGTTAGCTTGACTGTATAGTGGATGATATGGTAATATTCATTTAAAATATAAGATAACAAGAGGCACATCAGTGCCTGTGCTCCACTGGCCAAAAGGTTCAAGCAAAGACCACCTAACGAACATTTTCGTCAAGTTTCATAGAAATACAATCATCAATTTTTGAGTAGAAGTTATTTAAAAAAAATTTTTACTTTAATAGCTCTGGCTGCCATGTTGTGCAGTGGACCGAAATGATTTGGGCAATTTGAGTAAAGGAGCACCAAACAAACATTTCTGTCAAGTTTTATCGAAAAAAGGTCATCGGTTTCGACGACAAGTCGTATAAAGTTTTTTTTTATTTTTTAACTCTCGCAGCCATGTTGTGCAGCGGACCGGAACCATTTGGGGAATTTTGGTTAAAGGGCATCACGATGAACATTTATGTAAAGTTTCATTAAAATCTGATAATCGGTTTCTGAGAAGATGTAGTTTAACGTTTTTTTCTATTCTTAGCTCTGGTGCCCATGTTGAGCAGCAGACCAGAACTGTTTGGGCTATTTTGGTTAAGGACTACCCAAGTAACATTTCTGTCAAGTTTCATTGCAATACGATCATCGGTTTCTGAGGAGAAGTCGTTTAAAGGTTTTTCTATTTTTACCTCTGGGTGCCATCTTGTGCAGTGGACCGAAACCATTGAAGCAAATTCGATAAAGGACCATCCAAGGAACATTTCTGTTAAGTTTCATCAAAATCTGATCATCGGTTTCTGAAAAGATGTTCTTTAAAGGTTTTTCTATTTTTTTGCCCTGGCAGCCATGTTGTGCAGCGGACCGGAACCATTTGAGCAATTTTGGTTAAGGACTACCCAAGGAACAATTCTGTCGAGTTTCATCAAAATCTGCCTATCCGTTTCAGAGGAGATGTCGTTTAAAGATTTTGCTGTTTTTAGCTGTGGCGGCCATATTGTGCAATGGACCAGAACCATTTGAGCAATTTTAATAAAGGACCACCCAAGGAACATTACTGTCAAGTTTCATCAAAATCTACCGAACCGTTTCAGAGGAGATGTCGTTTAAAGATTTTGCTATTTTTAGCTCTGGCGGCCATATTGTGCAATGGACCGGAACCATTTGAGCAATTTTGGTAAAGGACCACCAAAGGAACATTCCTGTGAAGTTTTGTCAAAATCCGCTTATCAGTTTCAGAGGAGATGTCGTTTAAAGTAAAAGTTTACGCACGCACGCACGCACGCGCGCACGAACTCACGACGGACAATCTGTGACGACATAAACTCCATGGCCTTCGGCCAGTGGAGCTAAAAACAATTACGACAATGTATAAGTTTGACTAAAAGTGGGTATTTATTTCTGCAACTTGTGAGCAAAGAGGTAAATAATTGCAAAATACGAGCATGTATAATCATTCTGCATTCAGAATGTGCCTGAGTGATCAATCCAGCATCATAACACACATTCATTGATACCTTAGCTCGCTACGTTGTGTCGTTTCCACTTGTCTACTTTGAGCGGCTCCCCCTTCCTTCTGCACGTATCTTCTGATTTTATTGGGTATACGGGCTGGAGGCAACTTGGTTCCAGAGGTCAATGCGTTCTTCTTTAACCTGAATTTGAAAACGTATTTTAGGCTATGGTTTGAATATGAGTACTAAATATGATGTATTTTTGTATTATCGCTTTTGGTATCGTCATCTTTCTCGTAAATTATAGTTTGTGTTTTAAACAGAATCAAAATAATTGGTGCAGTCTCACATCATCTTAGTCTTGCTGCTTTTCTAAGAAACAAAAATGTTCTTTGATCGAGAACGCCTTCTTGTCCGTTTTAGTTACAGCAAAACTTCTTTATTGACTTGCTCCTTTCCTTTTTCTATTAAGAGGTCAAAGTTCAAGAAACGTAGCAAATATCTTTAAAATCAGGAGCAAGTCCCACTAGTGGCGTTCTCGTTCCAGGAAGAGGTCTGCTTCTAAGAAAACTCAGCAAGTATTACACGAACGTTTCTACTTTACTAAATACATGTATATACACTGCCATACATGTTACTCACACTTTGATCTTTTCCCCAGGGATCCATTCCTTAATATTCTTGTCAGGGATTCGTTTCGGATACGCGAACGGTGCGCGTGGTTTCAGCTCCTCATGTAAATCACCTGACAAACAGGTAAGTACATTATACATCACATTAAAAAGCAGTATATCTCTTCAGGATAGTAAAATATATAAAATCCTATCTTTTCACAACATTTTTTTTTACAGTTTTGGTATAATAGTTGATTGTATCATATTGGTGTATGTATCTATTATAAATGCTTGGCTAAAACTTTAAATGTTGATAATACCAATGCGGATAAACTTTACCTAAAACATGCAGCGAGAGAAGTCGAAGCACAAAGTCCTGTTTCCAGCCATCCTCCTCTATAGGCTTTCCGGCACTTGTTTTCTTTTTAAAGTACAGAGCCAAAGGGACAAAATGTTCGCCATAATCGCTTGGAGCACTGCAGTTGATGGCCATCTCGTACATATGTCGATTGTGTCTAGATACAGCACCTATCGTATCGTTCACGCATAAGATGTTGTTAAGTTAATACTTACTTCATCCCTAATGCCAGTTCTGATATAATACACAAGTGTTTCAGAGCAATTGTATAATTCCAATCATAAAGGAAAGGTGATGAACGAAAAAAAGTGTTGTTTAGGACATTGTTCAATAACTAGCGTGCGCATAAGTAAAGAGCATTGAAATTCATCCACACAATAGTTATAGCATTGTTAATCTCAGCCTTTCAATTACCACTCCGATATGGGAGTAAGTGTATAGACGAAAATATAGAAAAAACTCTCCAACATGGAGTAATGTTTAGTTAGTGCAGTCTTTTTCCTCAATGCAAACTAACGTTACATTCAATTATAAGTGCAAAATGAATTACTGATGAATTTGAGATAAGGCATTTTATTTATATTAAATGTAAAGTGAAATATGAAACCACCCTGCAAACATTATGGGACTCACATTCTATCTCAATTTGTTTTTAGGAAAAGTGAAAAACGATTTTAAACTATACCTTTTGGATAGATATTGCAGTTTCTATACACAGGTCCGCCCTTCCTAAGATCCCGCAGTTCAAACATTCCTGTGTCCCAAAGCAATAAATGCCTGGTGAACACAATGACAGAACCATCGGTACATATGTTTTCCATGGTTATTGTCATGGACAAACGCTCACCAGGTCGACACTGCACCTGCATTTTCCCGCCATCGACTACAGTCGGATTTGAGTACAGAACAACTCCTTTCGGAATGTTGAAAAGTTCATCGCTGAAACAATTTTAAAGCAATTGATAATACACATAATCATAGACATGTTTTTATTTAACGAAAATAACATTATGGTGCCAATGATAAATCTGGCATATAACCCCCTTGTGAAAGATCTATTTACAAATCAGATTGGTGAAATAGTTAAGAAGATCTCTAAGCAAACATTTATCATGACACTATCAGGTATCATTTTAAAACTTATCTGGATCAAGACAGTCTAAATAATTAAACAATTCAATCTACAATATAAGAAGAATATATTTGCGTTACCTCTTGTTAAATATAGCGGCTTGAAGTTTGTGAATCCTGTGTCTGTTCCCCATTGTGTGCTGTTCAAAATTGATTTCTGTTTGGCAGTCAATGCCACAATTCTGACAAAAATAAGGGTTTTCTGTCGACTGTGTCCTCCATTTCTGTAGTATCTTCACATATTCATCGGAGGTTCTTAGCTTCTCATACACTACCTGTATATCCTTAGCAAAGGAGAAGTAGTCACCAAGTTCGTGAACAAGCTTGACATCTTTTAAATACTTTATAACATGGCGAAAAGCCACTCGTTCGTTTCCTTTTTGAACAAACTTGTAGTCATACATAGTCCGCATTTCATCCCTTTTGTACATATCTGTATGGTATGTCTTATCTTCATGTTCAGTTTCATGTTTGTCAGCCTCGTCTTTGTTATCTGCATTATTTTTATTTTCTTCATTTTTCAAGAACTTTACAAAAGCTTCAGATTCCCTCTGTATGTTCCTGTAAGAGGGTTTTCGACTCATGGCAGTTGTCACGTCATGTAGAGGACTATTTGAATTATTCTGAAACAAAACATGCTATTCATTTGTGGAAAAGATAAATCAGATAAAGTGTTAAAACACTACGAGAGCCATTATAAATAGGTCATTACATTAAATTGTATTATTATTGCTTTGTTGGTCTAATGTACTTAAGTGCTCAAACGTATCTTTGCAAGCTTCTTATTTGTCATTACAAGTTAAGGGCTTTACACGAATAAGTGGAGAAGTCCTAAAATTAAAGTGCTTTAGAAATAAAAAGTAAATGTTTAAAAATACATCACTTTCCAACATGTTCGGTGTATTGCGAATATGAAAAAAATACGCATTTAAAATGCACTCTTACTCCCAAATAAGATTTACCAAATTTAATACAAATGTTTTAATATACCAAAAAGGTATTAATAAATGTCGAAAACAATGGTTCTTGTTAAGCATACCGTCTTGAATTTAAAAGAAAGGCGCAGAAAACACGATATTTAAACCGGCTTATGAGACGGTAGTAGATCACAGTTAATCTTTTAGCATTCACCAATCATTTAATATTTGTGTGTATTCAGCTATTAAATTCACTGTTACAATATTGTTATTAGTAGTTAAAAATGACATAAATGCATTATTTAGTAAGTAGTTAAAGGTTCATCATTCAAATTTGATGGGTTTTTTTATACATGTTTATGTTTTGATTTTGAATAAGTGTGTCACTTTAATATATGATCACATAGTTGAGTTTTGTAAACCCCTCGTGTTGTCATTTCAAGGTACTGCGCAAGCAAATATTCGCTCAGTTCACATTTCAAAACAGATGTAACTGTTTCAATTTTACGTCTTGTTTTGATTTAAGCCTCTGTCATAAAAAAGTTGTTACTTAGTCGCTACTGTCCACCTTACTTGTTCAGTAGATATTGTAATTAAACAGCATAAAAAATGCTCTACCCATCTCGTATAAATATCTAAATTGTACAGTTTCTTTTCTTTTCAAATATACCCACTCTTACTCGTATAAGTTTAAAAGTCGCTTGGCTTTTGGGCTTTGCGGAGTCCTGTGAGACAAAGCAAACTTTCAAGTAAGGGCAGTTCCAATTATAATAGAAGCAAGGAAACAGTCACTGTTACTATCGAAGTTATCTACTGAAAATCGTCTGGACCTTTTTTGGCACTGAAGGACTTTGTCTAGAGATAAAGCAGGCGACCTGGTGAGGGAATTTTCTACCATTATACAGGCAAAGGAGCAGTTACTGTAACTGTTGAAGTTCTACACCTCTTCTAGTCTACACCTCTTGTTGACGCCGAAGGATTTTAGGCTTGAGCTGTTATTGACCAGATAATTCAACTGTCCATGTGGAGTTGAAAATCATACTCGACAATACCAGATTTCAATACAAATCAGTTTGTGAAACAAACCTTGAATAATGTTTTGTAAACAAATTATTTTTATGGTTATTCAGAAATTAGAATGTGTAACAAGTTGGATATATTAACAGTTAGTAAAACTTTAAAATACGGATATGGGTAGGGAAAACTCGAAAACTACTGGCAGTTCTGAATGTGAACTCATTTGAACTATATTGCATAATAATTATATAAATAACGAAGAACAACCTATTACAGGGGAAGGAACCCAGCTATACAATTCATTATTAATTCAATGCAGTTTTCTTCCTTTTGAAATATAAGTTAGCTAAATTAACTACATTTACCCAGTAGAATTGTTGGTTGGATAAAAGAACATACATCATATACATTACCAATCAATTAATACCTGAGTTTGTAAAACATACCTCGAATAAGGTTTGGTTAAGAAATTATTTTCATATTTATTCAGATGTAAGAAAGTGTAAAAATTTGGATATATTAACAGTTAACAATATTTAAAAAAGTTCTGACTGTGAACTACTTGGATCTATATTGCATAATAATTTAAAGCTTTGTAACATAACACAATGATCTGGTCATTGACAATGTTTCTGCCAAACTACGGAAGTTCGAAAAAACACACACTAGGAATCAGCAAAATGATAAACCGTTGCTTTTAATGCTAAAAAAGATAAACTTAGTGTATTGCGGCTTCTTAATGATACATTTTTAACTAAGAAATATATTGAAATTAATGGGTTAAATTCTCTTCCTTAGGCCCAGTCAAATAAGGGATCTTGATCGTACCATCAAATACTTTAACTCTTTCGGAACACCACTCTCGGCAATATATTATTTCATCATTTACTCTACTTTATTTTTAACTGTAATATTTGGCTATCATTTACCTCATACAATTATATAACACAATATACGAATAAGATCTTTATTGTAGAACCAACTTTTGTATTGTGGAAATTTCTTTATCACTTTAAACAAACTGCTTTGATTATAGTTACATGTGTTAACCATACGGCAGAACGTCTTAAGGGCCAACAGCGATGCAAAAGTCGGTTGAAGGACCAAAATTTAAAATGTTTAAAAAAATCAATGTCTATTTAGTTTTGAGATTCAATATTTAACAAGCATGATTCATATATCCGTTGCAACATGAAAAGCTGTAAAAAGGAGTCAAGCATTTTTACGAAAGAATATTTTATCAGATTTCCAATCAAAAAGCATTTACGTTTTCCCGGAATTGTCTTAATACCAAAATAATATGTTTATAATTCAAATTTATCGGAACTGCCTCATCAACAATGTCTTGGGGCTTTGTGTTGATTGCAGCTACATTAACAAAGGTGTATGCATTTTTGTAACCCGGAAATAAATTTCATCCACTTTTTTATATTATTTTTCTAAATAACTTTCTTATTTGACAAGATATTATCAAGTACTCTCAAGATATTGTTGAATAGGTAGTCTGAGGCATTTTGACATAAAAAACAAAGTAATAATGTCGACAGACCTTTCCGAAATAATGTGAGTACTTTTTGATCCAAAATCTGTTTAAATCGTCTTTTGTAAAAGTTTGCTTAACTCCTTACTACCTTAAAACATGTCACCAAGAATGTATGTTTCACTCCCAAAAAGATCGTTCCTCAAGACAAAATAAAACATGATCTTTTTTAACGTTCTAGTTTTTGACCTTCCCACCTACTTTTACATTGTGGCCGGCCCTTAATTGAACAGAATAAACTTCGTCTGCAGCTATTTTCTCCCCGAAAAGGCCATCAAAGCATAACTCTTGTTTAATTTCATTGTTTCATCTATTGGCATTTTGGTTCGACCAGCCAAATATCTAATCTGTCCACATGGTTGCCAAATAAACGTGCGGAATCGCCAACATGATGACGTTTATTTGATCTATAAATTGAACGTGATAAGACTTATCGATCAGACTAATTTTACCACTAAAAATGTATGATACAGCTTTAATGACTCATTGTTCCATTATTTATTGTGAGGCTACGCATAAGGTGCACAATTACTTCCAAATAGATTTAACAAATTTAATACAATATGAAATATATATAAAAGGATAAACAAATGTCGAAAACAATTATGCTTATGAAGGATACCGAGTTTAATTTTAAAGAAATGTGCAGAAAACACGGTATTGCAACCTTATAAAACCATATCATATCGCAGTAAATATTTTTGCATTCACCAATCATTTAATATTTTTGCGATTTTCAGCTATTTAATACACGTTATATAGTAATTTATATTTTCCATAAATGCATTATTTAGTAAGTAGTTGAGAGTGTACCACTCAAAATTGATATTTGTTTTACATGAGTATGAATTGATTTTGAATAAGAGTGTTACTTTACAAATACAAGTATACAAAACTTCGCACCTCATTGAAGCCTTGAATACTCGTATCTTAGTTTATTTGAAACTGAAAATCAAACGTGATGAGTCTTATCGTTCAGTCTAATTTAACAAGCTAAGGTGATAAAGCTTTTATGAATCTTTTTATCATTATGCATTAATGCGGCTTCATGCGTCACGCGGGGATATGCTCATATCACAAAGCTTCACATTTCAATGTACAAAAATAACAATGCCCATTGTTAAACCATTTACCCGTCTAAATCACAAAGATGAGTTAGTTTCCTGTTATATAGTAGAGGAAACTTGGGTTATTAGCTTCAAACAAGTAGATCAAAATGTAAGTTTGGACATAAAATTTGGACAAACAATAAAACACCCTATTACAATACTAGTGATGACCAGATTGATGAGAATAGATGATCTTTTAAAGAACTTAAGCTCAGCATTTTTATTGTATAAAGGGTCACCTTCATACAATATTTACTTATTAAGGATCTTTTAATATAAGCTACTTGACATGTACAGGTTTACGTAGTTATCAGATCCAGTGGTGTATTGTGTAAAATAATGAATGAATGACACTGTTTATCTAAGGCCAGACTTAAAACACTATTTGTTAACAGGTTTATTGAGTGTAGGTCGTTTACGGAAGTAATTGTGATTTAGTTTTTAGGGTCAGACTCACAAAGAGAACACATACTGATATATTTACTACAAACTGCGACTAGAATGCTGTTGAAGCAAATAGTTTTGTAACAAGCCGTGTCCCAAAAAAATATCGTCACATATTTAAAACGCAATACAATCATTTCAGTCGGTCGGGGAAACATTTAATATTTAATTCTAGACCTCCTAGGACTCCCCGCATTCTTACCCATAGAATGTTCGATAAAGCAAACCAGGCCCATCGATTTGTACCACAATACCCGTTTATACGATGTATTATAAAACAGTGACTCGACTTAAATATATATATATATATGACGATTGATTTCAATGCCAAACAGAATCATATTTCACTAAGCCACCAAACTTGCTGACAGTGTATTTTATACACCAAAGCATAGTTTATCATGATTTCTGCACCTTTTAAAAACATTCTTTAAAAGTATATAAACTCTTAAATCGGAGAACATAACACAATCTATACCAAAAACAACAAATCTAATGAGCTTATCTTGATGTTATGAGGGATTTTAGGTCCCGTTAGATAGTTCGAGAAAAAGGAGCCAAGTCATACTTGCCCTAGAGACGGTAACTTTTGTTATTTTATAAAAAAAAAATACAATACTTCTTCATCTGGCTTTAATAAGGACACTGCTGAACTAATGTTGTCTTAAATATGTATGTATTTGTCCGTATTTTTTGTTTGTTATCAATATGAACATAAATAAACATAACCTTAACTCACGTATGATTTGAAAACACACAAAAACTAAATTTAAAAATACGACTCACCTGGGTTCTTCACTATTGCCGTTTGAAATGTAATCGATAAAACAAGTATACGTGGCATTTATCTGCACAATTTGAAACCGAAAGTAAGCAGTTTTTAAAAAACGGTATTGATTACGTATAGTAGAGTTTATATAAACCACGATATGCAGAAATGTGTCCTTTAGTAGAGTTTAAAATGATCGGCTGTGACATTATATAATCAGATAAACACGTAACTAAAATTCTTTATGAATTACTGACATGTACCGACGTCATTTAATATACATAACACTACTTGAATTGCAAATTACTCTCAGTTATGCAGAACTATGTTTGCTGTTTCAATTAATCTATTTCTAAAAACAATCAGTGATTGACTTATCATACTGAAGTTAATACATATGTTTATAAAATATGTTCATGGTCTGACAAAAAAAATGTCATTAATACGGCCAAATATAGAAGGAGTTGCGAATGTTTGTAAGTTCAACGTAAAATTTTGTTATATTTGACAGAGCCACTGTAACATTCAACCAAGCCGGGTGGGACATTAAAAATCTTCTCTAGACCCACTAGGGCTAGACATTACAAAACATTGCCAAAATGGGGATCCGACGTTTTACATATAAATATATAGGGAAAACTCTTAATATATACTTTCTTATGTAAAACATATTTTAAGGTCTTTTTATTTAGTTTGTTCAAGCATGGCCATGTAGTTAAGTTTGAGTTGTTCAAATCATGGCTCCTGGGTCTGGGTAGGGTCTCATTAAGGGTTAAGGGAAAACGAAGTAAATTATCTAGGATGTAGGAAATTACCACAAGCTCGGAACTACGCAAGCTTCAGACTAAGTAAAACGACGTTACAATGGCTAAGAACAAATAACATTCAGAAACTTGAGAAAAAAATGCTTCCGGACGCTCGGCAATGACTATAAACCTTAAAATAAACATAAACTTAACTTATAATTAAAACATAACAACAACAGTAAAACGAAAAAGGTAAACGAATCCAAAAAAATAAATAAATGAAGACCTACCTTTCAAGTTGATTATTGTCCACTGATATGTAATCGGTAAAGCCAGTAAATGTGTCATGTATCTGCACAATATGGATCTGACATTAAACTGTTTTTTGATCAGCAGTATTTATAACGTGTAATAAATATTCTAACCGCGGTTTTATCAAGAGCATGTTTACATTGTTCTTTATCCTGTCCTGGCTATCAACATAATGCGCTCTCCATGTTTAATTGTTTATTCCTTAACACTTGTGTTCTGAATATCGAATTTGCAAGCAGGAAGACCACAGGCTCTGAAAAATATGCGGCAGCTCTGTGATCAAGCCCCTACGAACTGAGTTTATCTTCCCGGATTACTCAAGTTCGCTACGGTTTTAAAAGGTCATGGGTTCCATCCCCTACCGCGTCATACCGTTATTTCGTTAAAAAGTGGGTACCAGTAGCGGCCTTGTCTAGCGCTGTATTTATTCGGAATTGCAGTCACTTTTATCCGATTGCACATAACTTCTTTTCTTACAAGTCATTTTTCAAATCACATCGAACGTCATGAGGTAAGGTGCAAGCAGTTTCTGTAGCAAATTTAATGATTCATTGGCATGACTCCACAGACTTTTCCGAATTATTACTTCTTCTGTACCAAAGATGCTTATCGTTTATGAAGTATTTGCTCTCTATCTGAAAATAAGTCACCGTTCATAGAGGTGTGTGATAACTAAGTCCCACGACTTACTATCCTGTCACCATACTTCAGTTATCTTGTGGCCACGACTTACTATCCTGTCACCATACTTCAGTTATCTTGTGGCCACGACTTACTATCCTGTCACCATACTTCAGTTATCTTGTGGCCACGACTTCGTTATATCGCGATTATTATTGTATATCTCAATTGAACGTTGGCATGAATCTTCTAATTATTGGTTTGAAATATTGATCCCAGATAATGAGAACGGTGACTTACATTCATATAGAGAGCAAATACTTCATGATATGAACGAAACCCGTATTTGGTACTAAAGGGTAAATAATTCGATAAAATTATGAAGACACGCCAATAAATAAATTCATTTTAATTATATTCTTTTATTCTAAACTGAATGCACCTTGATTAATGAAATTTGATAAAACTATCGATGAAAAGAGAGAAAAAAATTTAAGTTGAAAATGAAATCGGGCTATACTCGCTTATGGGGGCAGAGATATATTCTGCTTGTCAGGGGATATCATTGCGTAGGAGATTGTAACGACCTAACTCAGCTTATCAGTGCTGTAATCAACTAATTACTATACCTAATTAATAGTGTTTTTCAAAAAAAAAAACACGCTTACTTTCAGTTTCACATTGTGCATATAAATGACACGTATCCTAGCTTTACCAATTACATATGAGTGGACATAGACAAGAACAAAGGTAGGTTGTCATTTTCAAAAAAAAATGTTTTAGGCTAAGTGGGGTTGTTTTGCCTTAAGTTCAGTTTATGTTTATTTTTTTATGATTTTGATAAAAATATAATCATTCTATATGTATCATTTAAGAAATTTTGATAACTTCAATGCAAAAATTTGCATTGAATATAATCGTCATATTGTTATATAGGTGCAAGCTGTTAAATTAGATATACCTATATATTTAATCAGTTTAACGCATTAAAGGTAGTGATAATACGAATTGATGTGCTTTGTTTACTGGACCGTACCATGGGCAAGATTTCAGAGTGCGAGGATAAATGCATAGAATAAAATATTAAATGGTATCCCTTCCTCGCCCGAATAAAAAAAAATCGGACAGATTCAAACATGTGATATGTGCATTCCTAAATGATATTTTATCATTTATACTCGTGATATATTAAAGTGGTACTCTTATTCAAAATCAGCACATACACATGTACTTTTGAGTGATAAATCTTTAACTACTTCCTAAATAATGCATTTATGGAAAATATTAATACTGATAACACGTGTAACCGTGTTTTAATAGCTGAATACGCAATTGATTGGTGAGTGCTTAAAGATTTACTGCAATCTACTATCGTCTCATAAGGTAGAAATACCATGTTTTCTGCGCCTTTCTTCAAAATGCAACTTGGTATCCTTCATAAAAACCATTGATTTCGAGATGTATTAACCCTGTTTGGTAAATCAAAGCAATTGTATTAATTGTAAAGGTAAATCTTATTTGGGAGTAAGGGTGCATCTTTAAACTGTGATCTAGCCATATGTTATAGTCCTATGAAATCAGCTGGTTCAAGGGAGTGGAAATAATGTTTTAAGTTTTGCCTAAGAAAACAGATTCATTTTGTTACTCTTAAACATAGTACACAACTCGATCGGACAACTACGGAAACCTATACGTGTCACGTTGCATTATTTGAAGGATCATATATAGCACGGTATAACGACTAAGCAAATCGTGACAACGACTTACAAAACTCGTCATAGTGACTTAATGCTTAGTATATCGTTCTAGCGACCCAGACTATGTTATATATATTTCCGATATAATATTTACATGTAGTTTTAAGTGTTATCATATGTGAGCAAGTGGTTTGTTATTAATAAATAAATTTAGATGAAAGCGAGCTATTTATCGAACAGTCTTTGAAGTGTAGCTTAATAATATATACAAATTTATATAAAAAGATATACACAGGAAACTACTGCATGTAGGTGATCCTATGTTCGTTTTACAATCTCAAGCGTAGGTTCATTGAAGGTCATCTAATCTCACCAATCTGGTCATCATGATAACTTTGAAATAACGTAATTTATAATTTGCCCTCATTTCTTGTCCGGTATAAGTGCAACTTACAAATTGATCTACCAGTCCGAAGTTTTTACATGTCCGAGTTTCCTCTGCTGTATCACAGGAAACAACCGCAGCTGTGTGATTTAAACGGGTAAATGGATTTGCAATGTAAATTATATTTTTAACATTGAAATATGACTTTTTACGATATGAGAATTCAAGACTTTATTGGCGTACGATGTAAATCTTATAATCACTGAGTGTATGTAACCTCAATAATAAATAATGATACAATGATTCATTGAAGCTGTATTAATTTTAACGGTTAAATTTGCCTGATCAGTGGTATCGTTCATTATTATTGTAGAAGGCCCTAATCTTGTTATGGCAAACGCGAGGTTTGCAATGATGCGTTTGAGCACATTAACGCAACACAGTAATGATAAGACTAATTAATGTTATGGCCTATTATTAATAGTTCTTTGTGTTAGTACAAAATGCTATGCATTATCTTTTACAAAAAGAAAAGGGTTTGTTCCCGACTGAAAGAATTAGTAACCCTCTTCAAGAAGTCGACTGCCATGAGTCGAAGACCCTCTTACCGGAACATTCAGAGGGAATCTAAGGCTTTTGTAAAGTTCCTGAAAAAATCCGAAAATGCGGCAGATACAAATAAGGCAGCTAACAATGACGAGTATGTCGACAAAGATAAATCTGATCATGAAGATAAGACTAATAACATAGATATGTACAAAAGAGATGAAATGCGGGCTATGTATGACACTAAGTTCGTTCCACAAAGACACGAACGAGTGGCTTTCCGGCATGTTATACGGTATTTAAAAGAGTTCAAGCTTGTTCACGAACTAGGTAACTACTTCTCCTTTGCTAAGGATATATAGGAAGTGTACGAGAAGCTCAATACCTCAAATGACTATGAGGAGATACTGGAGAAATGGAGAACACAGTCGACAGAAAACCCTACATTTTGTCAGTACTGTGGCGTTGACTGCCAATCAGAAATCAATTTTGACTTCAAGCCGCTATATACAACAATACGTTTTATACAGATTTTTATTTTGCATTATGTTCGAGATTGGCTGATCTTAGTATGTAGATCGACTCTGGATCGGTTTTAAAATCATACCTGATAATGTCATGATATACGTATTTTGCATGTAAAACTTCTCGACTATATAATCATCTGTTTGGTGAATACATATTTCAAAAAGTGGTAAAATTTAAGATCAGTCATTGCCACAATAATCTCATTAACTGTACACAAAAATAAATTAAAAAGAACAACACTTTTTCAGCAATGAACTGTTTAACGTTTCGAAAGGAGTCGTTCTGTATTCAAATCCGACTGTAGTCGATGGCGGGAAAGTGCAGGTGCAGCGTTGACCTGGTGAGCGTTTGACCATGATAATGACCAAAGAAAACAACTGTAGAGATGGTCTGTTATTGTCTTCGCCAGGCATGTTTTGCTTTGGGACACAGGTATGTTTGAACTCCGTGATTGTAGGAGAGGCGGCCCAGTGTATAGAAACTGCAACATTTATCCAAAAGGTATAGTTTGAAATCGTTTTCCGTTTTTCTTTAGTTTCAAGACATAAAGTGAGACCCAGAATGTCTGCATTGGGATAATCATTTTTCACTTTAGATTTTGTTTCGTCTGTTGAAAACAAATGAAGTGCCTTGTCTTAAATTTATCAAGTATATCCTTAAAAAGTACTTCTAATGCGCTTATAATTGATTGTTTCACTGGCGAGAAATGTAAGAAGAAAAAACCGCAATATGTAAAAATTGTACCATGTTGAGGGTATTTAAGTTTTCGTTTCTTCATGAACTCCTATATCGGAACGATTACAAGAAGACTGATACTGACCGTGCTTTTACTATCGTGCGAATAAATTACAATGCTATTTACTTATAAGGATGATAGGTATTGAACTTTGCCCTTGACAAAATGGTACAGCATTTTGACACAATCGACATGTTTACGAAGTGGCCATCAACTGTAGTGCTCCAAACGATTATGGGGAGCACTTTGTCCCGTTGGCGCTTTACTTTAAGAAGAAAACAAGTTCCTGAAAGATTATAGAGGAGAACGCCTGGAAACAGGACTTTGTGCTTCGACTTCTCTCGCTGCATGTTTTGGGTAAAGTATCTACCATAACCGCATTGGTATTCATAACTGATGTCAAAATCTACTGTTTCAGGTACATTAAAAACATGGCATATTAAAATTGTTGATATTTTACAAAACTGCAAATATATGATGAAAGGATAGATATGCATATGTTTTATTTACTTGCAGCGATTGTTGAGAAACATTGCTTTTTAATGTTGTTATAATTTGTTTACCTGTAATGAAACGTATCTTTTTCAGGTGATTTACATGATGAGCTCAAACCACGTGCACCGTTCGAGTATCCGAAACGAATTCCTGACAAGGATTTTAAGGAAAGAATCCCTGGGTAAAAGATCAAAGAGTTGAGTAAAATATATAGCAGTTTAAATATATAGGTTCAGTCAAGCAAACACGTTCGTGTAATGCTTGCTGAGTTTTCTTAGGTGCAGATCTTTTCTTTGAACTGGAGCTTAAATTGCGGGACTTGCTCCTGTTTTTAGAGGTATTGCCACGTTGCTTTGAATCCTTTTTTGACTTCTATGAAAAGGAGCAAGTCAAAAAAGTCTGGCTGCAATATAAAAGAACGAGGAGGCGTTCTAGAACAAAGAAAATATCTGACTCTGAGAAAAGCAGAAAGTCAATGCATATGTCAAAACCAAACTCAATTTATACGTTTATTTCATTTTTAAACATAAACAATTATAACAACGTTTAAGATGACGATACCAAATGCGATAATTTTAAAATACAGCCTGAAAAATACCCCAAATTATAGCCTTAATTACAATTTTTAATTCAGGTTAAAAAAAAAATGCATTAACCTCTGGAACCAAGTTGCCTCCAGCCCGTATACCCAATAAAATCAGAAGATACGTGCACAAGGAAAGCGCAGTCGCTAAAAGTGGACATACGGAAACGACACAACGTAGCGAGCTAAGGTATAAATGAATGTGTGTTATAACGCTGCTTTGATCACACAGGCACATTCTGAATGCAGGCTGGTTATACATGCTCATACGTCGCAATAATTTACATCCATGCTCACAACAAATACACTTCTGGTAATACTCTTACGTTTGCGTATGTGTAATAATCTTATATATCTTATTAATATTACCATATCATCCACTATAAACGCAAGTTAACAATATAATTCTTAGAAGAAGGTCACTTGAACCACGTGCCTTATTAAAGTGGTGTTATTATTATTAAAGACTAATATCACAGTATTTCAGTTCAGATATTTATTGTTTGTGAATGAATGAATGAACGAACGAATGAATGAATATAAGCAATTTGCTTGTAACAGCACGATTACGCGAGGTTTCAGTCTTTTTGACAAACCGTGAAGAATTCAACACCACATTTTTAAGTTATCGTAGTATAGACAGACATAGACCGTCATAATACATGTGCATTTTATACAGTATGCAACTGATAATTAACATTTTACAGTCATTAAGAGTCATTACATCCATATCTGAATATGATGCTAAAACAAATAAACTAAACTAAATCCTTTTTATCAGGTCTGTGCTGGACTGCAGTTTGTCTACTGAAACCTACACGGAGAGGATGAAGACACTACTGTGGGTCGAAGAGATACAAATTGATATAGACATCAAGGATTATGACCTGGTTGGGGTCACCATGATCTTAGACATGATAACACAGATGTTGATCCTTGAGGTTGGCTTAGTAAAAACAAGCTCAACAGCAAATTTTATAATATAGTGTCAAGTTGTGCACATGTAATCTTAAGCCTAGTTATTGTTTTGGATAATAGTATCAATTGGAAACAGTTAAACCAATCGATCAATAGTTTGACTAACATTGACAAAGTTAAAGATTTAGTTGTATTCACTTGACTGTAGCTGTTTGTCGTTGTGTTGAGGTAAAAAGACATATTGACCTCTCCTTCCACTTGTTTAAAAAATACCTTTCATAATCAGAGGTTTTATGTCACTGATCTTGATAGACTCGCACAGTCAACTGTATAGCGGTTGATGGGGCAATTTTATCTAGCGAGGCGTTGGAATTGATCGAGATAACCATACCTGTTATTATATTTATCCTCTCATATATTGTTTCATATCAAAAACTTCATTTGAACAAAACATCTGTTTGAAAAGTAAACAACACCTAACATGTTCGGAAAAAGTTGGATATAGAAATATTTGGTATACCTTGCATGCTCTGGAATCATTGTTTTGACATACTTTAGTAGAGAACACATCATTTACAGTATTCAAATTTCATGTCGCCTCAGGGTCTTCACTCAACCAACTGACATTTCTGTAGACAACATGACACTATGTCAACAAAATAAGCGTGGTGAAAGCACGCAGAAGTATAACTTATACACACTCATACTGAATCTTACTAAAAACAACAACAACAACACACTGACAGAGTGTCGAGTAGATGTATACTATGTTATTGTTAACTATAGGTTCCGGGTTTAGCGGAACGAAGACCATCACTAATTAGGTGCGATAAGATCCAAATCTTCATTCATGAAGAGCTGACTGTGTGCTTTATTGGCATCGTACACAAGGTTGAAGAGACTAGGGTTCACTTAGGTGTTGATGAAAGGTAGGATTTAAACACAGTGCGTTTTAGATTTCCCTTTAAAAATCTAAAATGTAGAAGTATTTTTAAAAGTGATATTTGTAACTATTTTTATACATTCATTAGAGAAAAGGAGCTCATGAAATATCATTTGCTGTTCGATTTGATATATTAAGTAAAGATACCAATGTGTGTGTATTTTGTTATTAAAGTTTATTAAATGTTGACAATAGAACATCATTCAAAGAGTATCTTTTTACTAACTGCAAATGAATGAATGTACTTGTTGAGTACCAATAAATGTCTTATATATCAAGAGATTCCAAAATGTGTTTCAGACTTGTTCAACGGTGTGTTGAAAAAACAAGGTTTGATGTGAGGTTTAATTTCTCTTTGACGAACTTGTGGGTACAACACAGAGCAGTGAGTAAGGGGTCATTGGTCTGGGATGTCCTTTTTCCCTCGGCAAGCTCAGCTTTTGAACAGGTCGAATATGGTACAGAGGTTATAGAAACGGTCGAGGATCGGGAATCCATATGCTGTCATTCCAAACCAAGCACTTCTGCCGATTCGATTCCGATGAATCAACCAACTTTGTCTTTCACTAAACCCATTCTACATGGCAAGCAACAAATTTAACACATAGCATATTATACGCTAAATTCGTTTGATTTGATTGTTTCTGGGATATACAAGTGAGAATGAATTATGAATATTATATCATATATTTTTTTAATTGAATATTACATACAGTCGGACATTATTTAAGATTGATCAAACAGTAATCACGTATTGGTTATGTGTATAGCCACATATGACTGCGTATAGTGGGTAATGAAAGTATATTTGATTACATCGTAAGGACCAGGAACATGATGCAAACATGTACCGAAATAACAAAACATAGGGAGAATACAACAACCCAATATGAGTTTTTTACCCTATCAAAAATAAGATAAAAAACACCCATGACACATACATTATATCAACGAATCACGAAGTTTGAACGCCTTATCACAATACATTGCTAATTTTCTAATGAGTATTTTATTACTACTTTGCATCAATAAAATATATTTCATCAACCTAATATGAGTATAAAAGTACTTAGGAATATACTGGCGTCAAAGGTCTGCATACACAGGGCATTTAAGAACAAAATGGGATTCGTCCTCAATATCATTTAAAAAACACAATGTACATTTTCTTTCATGTCTAGGAATTTTATTATGTCGACCTATCTCTATATTTAATTTATGCGAAGAAAGACGTAATTTAGCCAAAACATTTCTATATTTTGTATTTTCTACCAGACTGAGATACGCTGATTGTTCAAAACAGGTTTAAATTTCACTAGCTAAAGAACTTCAGCGAACACGTTATATATTACCTTTTTGGATGTGTTCGCTGAAGAGAACGCCGTATCCAAACCCTACCAGAATTCGTGACATTTTTATGTCACGGTGTTATTTCACTTGTATGCATTGTACAGACAAAATAGCTGTATCCATAGGTTAATGAAGTAAAATGTAGTTCACAAACTCATTTTCAAAACCAAAAAACGCTTTAAAGATAGTTGATTTAGCATTTTAATAAATCCTATTACAAGCATTCCTTATCTAGGTCATAGTTGTGTTCAAATTTAATCACGTGACACCAAGATTTTCAGAAAATACCCATGTGACCTAGTGTTTATTTTGCTGTTATTTTTTCTATTTCGAATAATTAATAAATAACTAATAACAAATTTGGAATAAATAAATTGTTTTTACTTATCAAAAGGTATTTACAGCCTTACTGCAATTGGATTCAACTAAATGAACAATGTGAATCCGATGCTATAAATAGAATCCATCGACGTCATCATGGTCATGTGATTGCATTGCATCATCACACTCAATTGATTCTGGTTGACTTTACTATGGGGGTTACGCCATAACTTTAATGCGTTGTAAACATCAAAAAAGTAAATATCAACATTAAAGTTATGGAAGCCAGAACTAAAATTTCACAGAATACATCTAAAGCAGAGGATAAATCACAAATGACAACTCGGCCACCTCCGACAAGCTTCGAGACATTCGGAACTCCTCGGCCATTTTTTCGAAAACAACCTCGGATGTATGCCGGTTTATCGGTTAAAGTAGTTCTTATTTTTTTAATTAAATTATTATAGAAATGTAGTGTTTTAGAATTCATAAAGTTTAACTGCTAAATAAAATCACTACGCGATCTACTTGCAGCGGACGTAAACGTACCTCTTTTTAGTATGTAAACCGTCCAAATACATCCGAGGTTGTTTTTGAAAAAAAATGGCCGAGGAGCTCCGAATGTTGTTTTTGAAAAAAATGGCCGAGGAGCTCCGAATGGCTTCGAGATAGATACTGGCCGAGGTGTTCCGATTCATACCATCCCCCCATAGATGAAGGTTACACAGTACTATTACAATATCATTTATGTTTCTAAACCTCCAACGCAGTAAGCTCCCTTGGCGAGAGCGAAAGGGCGAGTTTTGAACAATTTACATTGAGCTTAATTGTTTGTTTCGAAAATGTCATTCGAAAGAATGAACTCCAGATAATTCCCTCTGAATATATAGTATTTTTTATCCCCGTTCTATTTATTCAAGAATAAAATGTACTCACAAAAACAAAAAATCAATATATATTTAGCCCGGAATTCAATTAACTGGGTTTTCCCATGCCGGTACAAATATAAGGTAAATTTCATGCTATTGAAATTCATGTATTAGACCAACGCCTCTTATTTCTTCCGAAGTAACGTGTTTATATTTTTGGTATAATTTAGTTTGTACCGGAGGATTAGCTTGGAAAAAACAGAATATCTATAATTCCGGGCTTAGACTAATGTAACAATATTATCAACCACAATGTCCTTCGAACATCTGTATACCCAACAAATTTTAATTGAAATAATAACCATTTTTGGTTATCTACATGCACGTTTTTCTTCTAATTTGATTGCGCCGACTTGATGCTATACATTAATTTCTTTCTTGTATCTATGTTAATTTCATTTCCAATCTAGCAGCCTAATATTTCGGCCAAGTTAAATTCATGTTTTACATTAATTTTGCCTTTGTTTTTCCTGGACGCAATAATTTACCAATGTAGTAGATATTTTTTTAAAGCATCCATGCTCAATGTAACGTGGAACTGTTACCATTGTGTAGAAAAGTGGCCTAGTCGGCTTCATACAAGGGTAATCAATTAAATTGTGAATGTTATATAAGATTAAATGATGTTAATGATATCTTAATAGAATTTAGATGGTGTTTCATTGATACCGTTATAGTCGTACGATTTTCAAAATGCTAGTAAACAGTGTATGTATACCACGTGATAAATTGCGTCATATATGTGCTACGTCGAAAGGCAACATTTTGCTTAAAATGAAGACTTAATTCAAAGATTTCTTTTCTTTTACTCCAACATTTCAATTAAAACAATGGGCAGTCTTTGTCTAATATTATTACCAAAGTTTGATATGGTGATGGGTTTCATCAAACACTTGAAAACCTGTTTTCAAAATAATGTTTTGGCGGCCGTATTGTGAAAAGTTTTGTCGAAGTTTTTAAAGAAAAGAAACTAAACTCTCAATCAAACTCTGGTAAATACCCGAAGGCGGAGCTCCGTATAAGCGGCGCTAAGTTTCATTCAATATGTTGAAAGAATAGTGAAGTTATCTTTGTTTAATGTCTACATTCTAAACAAAATATTGCCTTCTGACGTAGCATTTATGACGCAATTTATCACATGGTATACACACAGTGGTATAGAGGCATTTATGACATTGTGCAATGTGACTATTCTAAAGCATTTCAAGTGACAAGTTTTCAGATTATTTTTGAACGTTGGAGATTTATTGTAAATAACTGTCGATCACTCTTCCTTGTAACTGTTTATTATCCATAAATGACCAAAAAAAGAAACATAAAGTCACAAGCGTGTCAATGCACCAGTCAATTGTAACCACGCCCCTCCCCCCCCCCCAGGTCCGTGGAATAGCGGGGACTTTGACTTTCGGTCCAGTCAATCCCGGCTAAAATCCCCACCCTGCGGGGACGAACAGATTGTAAAATCCCCGCCAAATGCCGCCGCACCCCAGGGACCATAGTTAAGGCCTATTCCCCGCTATATTTAAAGCGAAGACAAAACCAACGCATTTGCCCGGCACTACGGGGCCACCTGAAAGGTAAAAACACGGCCCATTTCCCCGGCTATCCCCGGTATACCCCCGGACCAGAGGGGGGGGGAGGGCGTGGTTACAATTGACTGGTGCATAATGTTACTTAGTACACACAAACCCAGCAGCTGAAACATATATGCCGTCAGAGCTGAGATGTCAGTTGATTTTTGACATCCTTTATTTACGAAGTGTTCTAGACTACGTGGTTGGCACGCATTTAAATGATACATTTGTGTTTGTACATATTATTAAAATAGTACGAAGTATTGAAATTGATTTTATCTGAGGCGCTACGAATAAATTGTTCACAAAATTTAATGACTTACTTTTTCTCGATTGAATAGATGCAAGCCTTTCCTGAGTTTTCTGAAGCGTATGTTCCAGTTTTACAACTTAGGCAAGCAGTCGCTCCCCGAAGTCGAACTTAGAGCATGCTGGTTCGGCAGCCTGAAAGTGTTTTTTTCAAACCAATTACAATCCTTATAATTGTAAGATATGGATTTAACATTTTGCCATTCACCAAAATATCAAAATAAACAAAATATCAACACTAAACTAATGGACATCCCCAAAAGGCGAATGAAATACGTTACAAAGATTAATTCGAGAAGCATTGTTATGTAAATACAAAATAATAATAAAAAATCGAACTTTTGAAATAATTTTTTGAAAAACTACAGAAACAAGCTCAGTAGCATAAAGTTTAAACATAAACCCGGTTTAATGGCACTGGGTAAACTAGGTAAACGTTAAAGACATACAACACAAAAAAAATCACAAACAAGAAACATGGAAGAACAGCACAAAACTACATAAACAGCACAGTGCATACATACTATATATAAAAAAACTAGGTATGTTTATCAAGGATTGTTAAGTACCGCCTTGGAACGGTCAGCAACATATAAATTTACTGGGGGTTTAAAGCAACTGTGCACCAGATGATCAATTTGCAAGAAAAAAAGAAAGTTGTCGAAAACTGACATAAACTTGGCATCGATGTGTACAATGCATTGAAACTTACTAACAGAAGTACCACATAGTTTGCAATTTATTTAAGTATAGGAGTTATTTCGTATTCTTCCATCAAAAAAGATAACTGGGTATGTCTACCTAATAGAACTCATTCCTTACGCGTGATTGGCTAGTCGGTGTTATCACGTGATATTACCGAGTTAGGTGTATAGCTTAATTATGTCACCCAAAAAGAAAAAGCTGTCGTAGCTTAGTGGATACGACGCTGGACTGCAATTTTGGCGACACGGGTTCAAACCCGGTCTCCGACACAATTTTTTTTTACATTCTGGTACTGTTTTTACAATTATGATATCAAAGCATCTATTAAATAATTGTCCTTAGATTCGTTACAGAAATCTGGTGTACAGTCCCAGTTTACGTGCACAAACCTCACTCCAAGACCCTTGTTCCAACAATCCTAAATAAAGAAAAAGCGTGAATGATAAATCGAGAGTTTCCCTTATAAAGAGGACCGGAAATCATAAGCAGGAAATGTATACTAACAACTCCGTTAAAGGTAGCACACCCCTAATGGGCACCATTTCAAAACGATCAGCTTGATAATTTCTTAATGCGTATCATTTCCTGAATTCAAAAACAACATTTAAAAGAAATTTACTGTCCGTTTTATTACAGTTTTATTTAAATTTGAATTACCCCACCCCCATATCAGAATTGTCGATAAAAACGACATGTTCCGAGAGACAAGAAAAAGCCTTTATTTCATTTATTTTTCAACATTTTGGTAATAATTTGGTATCAGGCTTACAAGAAATATATTTGCATTCAGAAATCATACATTATTGATCACATGACCAACACATATAATCATACTGTACTGAAATAGCCATATGTTATTTCAATTTTAACATTCTGTTTATTCTTTATTAATACGGGCTTGAAGCGTTTGTCTGCACAAGCCCTCTTACGGTTTGTACGTGTAAGCAAAGGGACTACTTCTTTAATTATCTTTGATCTTTGGGAACATTATGGCATAAAATCAAAATGCTTTACCGTCTCATTGAAAAAAAATAAAGTTTGTAATTCCCAACCATTTATTTCAGTCGTGCCTGCAAGTTATAAAATATTCGCAAAAGCTAATATTTATGTGCAGAAATGTATTTAATTTCCTTTTAATGAAAATACAATATCAACTTCTGTAAAAAATGTTAGCTAATGAAAACAAACAACACAATATTTGTGCTTCGGACTGGATTCGAACCACTACCGTGAGACCCTCAAAATAAGTGTAGTCCTGTGCTGAACAACATAGGCTAAAGCATTAACATTGAAGAGTTTCAATTGTAGGTTTTCATTAGGGGTGTGCTACCTTAAGAGCATTAAAACACTTAAACTTCAGCCCTAAAAAAACCCAGATGCATCTAACCTGAAACAAAACATTTCTCACTTAAAATACATTATCAACTATTGCAAATATGAGAATTTAAAAGGCAAAATGAATACGTCATGATTTAAAAAGTAGACAACAATGCCGATATCAATGCATATTTTACTTTTAATGAAATATTGTTGTTGTTTTCCATTCGGTACGATCTGCATTGCATTTATTACAAAGATTAGCAGTGGCGTAGCCTCGGCCTGAAGGAGGACGGAAGGATGAAGGGAGGAAGGAAGGATGAAGGGAAGTGAGGAAGGAAGGGAGGAAGGGAGGAAGGAAGGAAGGAAGGGAGGGAGGGACATTAAGTTTGTTTTTCATGATAGCTATTTCACGTTCAATTTGAATGCGTATGTGCAAGTATTTTTCAAAATGAGGAAAGTTTGGAATCACTTGTCGGTATTTTGAACAAAATATGTAATATTTCATGAGTAGAATAATGAAGTTAATACTGCTATATTTACTACTTACATTTATTCCAAATAGAACGTTAACCAGGTTGAGTTCAATAAATGTACTTCTTGTTTGGAGATAGGTCTTTAAGTTATTCCATAGGTCTTGTATGATATGGCACTCCCAGAATAAGTGATTAATAGTTTCTATATTGCTAGAACACATGTCGCATAAGCTAGTGTTAGATAATTTGCATTTGAGTAAATATTCGTTTGTAGGTATGATTCTGTTTATTAGCTTAAATTGAAAAGCTTGTATACATGTATCAATTGTTGCAATGTATGGCATTCTGTAAATTTCTTTCCAGACAAAAACCTTATTTACAGAGCTTTCCCACTTCTGTTTGTGCTTAGTTCTAATAAGTTATTTTTGGTATGTGTATTATATAGGAATTTAGATATTTTCTTTCTGGATTTTATTTTTTCAAGGATGGATGTATATGCAGCTGGAATCGAGATATCTGAACACTGAAGATTTGATTTCATATAGTGTGGTATACTGTGGATTAGTTGCTGATAAATTAAATAATCACCATTAGGAATTTGGTATAAAAATTGTATATTATCAAATGAGTAGTGATTTCTTTTCCCTGAAGTCAAATATGTGTCCTAGGTACAATATTCCCTTCTTATGCCATTCTTTGTAATATATAATCTTATTATTGCATTTAATTTCTGAGTTGTTCCATATGATGAATTTTCTGATATCAACTTGTTCTTGTTTTGGTTTAAGTATGTTCCAAGATTTAAGGATGTCATGAATAAATTCGTTATGACCACATGTAATAATAATAATAATAATAATACTAACAGTAATAATGATAATCATCATCATTATCATTATAATGATAATAATAATGAAATTTCTAAAAAAATAAAATCAGTAAGAAATTTTGGAATTTTTGTGTTAAACCGATGCAAATTGTAAATTATAACGAGAAAAAGCTGCATTTCAGAAATATGATTAGTGTATAGGCTCACTAATGTTCGGCTGGGTTATAGACAAGAGGCGTTACCATTGATGCCTGAACATGCAGCTATTCTCACACGTATGGCGCACTATTCCTTGGAACCTGAGATTCGACACAGTCTATCTTCAGGTATTGTAAATATTTGAATATACCTGCAGTCTTCCCGAAATGTGCCGGTCCGCTGGACATGTGTAAAATTTAGTACGGGTCCGACAGGTCTTCCGAAAATGACGACATTTGTCACATCTTAACAATTTTTGGTGCAAAAAAAGGCTTGTAATTATAACACTGGAAACCAATAACAACAGAAGAAGAATATAATTCACAAAATTCTAAAACGGAAATTTCATACCATTTGGAAAAAATTGTTCTATTTATTTCGGCCGGCAATTGTTCTAAGGGAGGCCGTATGGGCTGCGGATCTGGTTCTACAAGATGTACAGAAACTCACCTCCTAAAAGAGGTACATGGTAGCATTCTTATATCCATATTGGATGCACAAATAAAATATTAAACCATGGGCTATCATAGAAATGTGACAAAAAAACCTAAATGGGCCTTGTCAACCGTTTGTTTAATAAAATTTAATGAAAACAGCAGATTCAAATTATGATATTATTTTACAAGGTAGTATAATATGGAAAAACAACAACAACATGGTTTAAACACCATAAAGGTAACCCTATGTGCAATTATGTATCCAGTTGAAGCTGTCATAAAAGTACATGTTTTCCTACAATTCTTCTTTTCTGAATTATGAACTTTAATATGGATTGACTCAACTTTGTCCTAAAATAATAAAACATCGATAACAATTGTGGAAAATTGTATAAAAACAAAGGGTTGATTGTTCAGAACTTTGTGTTAAAGAAGTTAACAATGATGTTTAAATCATCATTTTTTAACGTTTTAATCTTTAGGGCTGTTCCAGTAAAACATGTAACCCACGGGGGGAAGGCAATTATTTGAATAGTATATGGGTGGTTGTCTTTTTTCGCTAATTTGGACCCTTAAAGGTAAATTTGTTTCTGTAGGGGGTGGTATACTTAAAAAGTGTCTTCCCCCTTGGGGTTAAATGTTTAAATGGAATAGCCCATACTATATTTCATGGAAATACATAAAATCTGCAGTTTTTCTAACATTTCAGCTTTTCTTCTTTTTTTATAAATATATGAGCACACTATAACAAAAAATAGTTTGTACTTGAAAAAAATATGCTACTATCATCTACAATTTCATTTGCAGACTCGTGGCATGTCACTTCCTGTACAACGCGAGACTGGAGATATTAAACTTGCATGGGGGGAACTTCTGCTGGAGATATTCCGCTTTCATGCCCGGGAAACCAGCGCGCTACAGCTCGAGGACCAACTTGAAGGCTTCGTGCTCAAGATGGTGGAAGATTTTATCCGTGCCACCCTAGATCATTATTAACCCACATGGAACGAGAATGGGTCGATACATTTGAGTATAGGTTACCAAGTTCTTAAGCTAGAGAAATCTTTCATGCAGTCCTTATTTAAATGAATTTATGGTTGTCTGGTTAGCGCAGTGGTTAGCACACTCGCTTCTCACCTAGGTGATCTGGGTTTAATTCCCGGCCTGGGTGCATGTTAGTTTGGTTTGTGGTCATCAAGTCAGACAAGTGGGTTTTCTCCGGGTACTCCAGTTTCCCCCACATCACAAGACCACCCTCTCGCGCAACATCGTGCCAACGAGAGTGATTGATATAAGTTGCAAAAGCTTGTTTCATAATCGTTGTAAAATAAATAAGTCTAAACTAAATGTATTTTTCCTTGTTTTTTCCAAGATAATATTAAGCTCTGTTTTAATAAAAATAATCTCATAATCAGTGCTCTGCTAGAATAAATAAAATGAACATTTGCAGCCTTGAGTCTTAACTCAGACTTGAGACCTTCTGGAAACATCATTGTGCTGTTGTTATATGTTCAGTACAAATACATAGATTGACTTATTGTTTATCAAACTTAACACCCAAAATTTAATGTGTCGGTGGCAAATCATTCGTCAAATGTTTCAACTTGGTCGTCTATTTTGTCGGTGTACAAAATCATAATATTTTAAAATCCACCAACGGGTTAAATACAACTGTAATATCAAACCGTACAAAGTGGTTCAAGCATTAAATAGGTTCAAGTATTCCAAATACGTTTATACAAGGAAACTCATATTGGCCGAGTTTGCTTGATATTGGCCGAGCACTCAATGACAAATATGACAGAACTTTTGGATCTGAGCCAGTGTATGATGCATTTTGTTTGAATGCTTGTTAGCATTTATTTATAATAGAGTAATGAAGTAAAAGTTTCATGTATCGTGATTGAATATCCATTTTCTATTTTCTTTAAAGAAAATTAATAACATGAAGTTCAATGATTATAAAATGTGATTTCTCCCTTAAATTAACTTGATCTTAATTACTGTAGATTGGTTAATCTTGTGAATCGATCACAGGCTTTTTCAGTTATTTTTAAAGCTGTTATTTAACTATGTTTCCATTAAGGTAGGTAATGGGCACCATTTCAAACTATGATCAGCTTGATAATTTCTTAATGTGTATCATTTCCTGGATTCAAAAACAAAATTTAAAAGAAATTTACCCCATTTCAGAATTGTCGATAAAAACGACATCACCCGAGAGACAAGAACAATCCTTTATTTCATTTATTTTTCAACATTTTGGTAATAATTTGGTATCAGAGTAACAAGAAATATATATTTGCTTTCAGAAATTATACATTATTGATCACATCACCAACAAATATAATCATATTGTACTGAAATAGCCATATGGTATTTCAATTTAACATACTTTTTGACCGCGTAAAATTGGAACATCGACATTTAAAAGCAAAAGCAACATTTTTAGTTTTAGAAATACTTATGACCTGTTCTTTATTAATAATTATCTTTAATCTTTTGGGAACATTATGCAAAAAAAATCAAAATGTTTTACCGTCTCATTTTAAAGAAAATTAAGTTTGTAATACCCAACCACCTATTTCAGCCATGCCTGCAAGTTATAAGATCTTCACTGAAGCTAATATTTATGTGTAGAAATGAATTTAATTACTTTTTAATGAAAAAACAATATTAACTTCTGTGAAAAATGTTAGCTAATGAAACAATGAAGAAAAAGGTAAAAAAAACATTTGTGCTTCTGGCTGGATAATCGAACCACTACCTTGAAACCCTCAAAAGATCTGTAGTCCTGTGTTTAACAACAAAGGCGAAAGCATTAAAATTGAAGAGTTTCAAGTGGAGGTTTTCATTAGGGGGGTGCTACCTTAAACTGAAATGTTTCTTTTTAGTCTAGGATTTAAGTACACTTCCTGAGTCAATTTCCCGGTATCAATTTCTACATGCGAAATTTGTAATCTTACCAAAATAGCTAAAAGAAGTAAATGGAACTACAAGCTCAGTAGAAATAACACCAATTTGAATGGAACCTTTGTGAGAATTAAGTTTAATTGTACCATGACAGTCATTATCATACATGTGAACTCTATTGGTGGTAGGTAAAATATACCGCTTTTGAGACCCTTCTAAAGCCATACCGTTTTACCGTTGAAAACTACCGCTATTTAAAGCTCTTTTAAAAAATTGCAAAATTATATCAAATTGGCCTTAAATGTTCTTTCAAAAATCTCAAAATTATATCAACCATGCTAAAATACCATATTAATCTGTCACTTTAAAGAACATGGTGCAATAAACAACCATAATGATTATGGCCAAAGTGTTATAAAATTATGTAGTAATATATTTTGGTAAGAATGGACTAGTGGTAAAGGTTACACATCTAACTAGTAAAAAGATTCTGGGCTTCTATTTGTACTTTGGGAACTTCCTTATGGCCTCTGTACTTGTTGGTTATTGACTTCCTAGCAAATAGATTCAAGCATAATTCTTAAAGATGCACTCTCACAGATTGAACCTTTTGACAAATTCATGGAAATCAGTTATATAAGACTGCTGATAAAAAATTAGATCGTAGATTTTGATATTTAAGTTCTAAAATTAATGTTTTATGCATTTTTCTTAAACCGTTAGTAACAGTTTAAGCCATAAAACATTAATTTTTTGAAAAAGAAATATAAAAATCTTCAATCTGATTTTTTGTCAGCAATCTTTAGTTATATCATTGGTTTGCAGATATTTACGCAAGATTTTGCTCTATCCAAGACAATAAGTAAAAAGGTGGTCAAAATGATATATCTGTGAGAGTGCAGCTTTGAATCATAAGCTGTTAGCTTCTTTGTCACAATAGATATTTGAAAATGTTAATATAAACTTACCGGTATTGACATATATCAGGTATTAATAATAGTTGTGATAGCATTAGGAAGAATTGCACATAATTGAAAAAAAACTCTTATCTGTAACAGGAACTTATAAAGTTGTCCAGCATCGCTGAGGAAATGAGGGTGGGGAAGAAGAAGAGCTGGACCCTCATTCCAGACAGTTCCTCAAGAACGCCCAACAGATACATAACATCAAGGTATTGACTTACTTCTTTAGCTTGCTGACAGAGTCTTACACTGGATTTTTGTCCACAAGTCAGATGTCTAAATTTGTAAAAGTTTTCTTTGGGCTAATTTTCAAGTGATGCGACAGACATAAAATATTAAATTAATCGTCATCCTTGTGTAAGAACTTAATTATCACATACAAAAAACGTAGCATTTTTAATTGAGTTTGTGCATTATGGTGACAATATATATTAGACAAATTGACCCTCACCCTAGATAGTTCTTGAAGTACATCCAACTGATATATGTAACATCAAGGTACATACTTGTTCAGGCTTTCTAGAGAAACCTTTATTATATTCAATGTTGTTGAAGATTTATTACACTACATGAGTATATATGTAAAATGTTAAATTATATTTATTTCATGATGGTGATATCATCTATAATAAGAAATAGGAATATAAGTACTGCATTTTGATCCAGGAGGTTGTATTCAACTCAAGTGGATTTTTACAGTTTCAAATTGCACGAGGTCTAAACCAAGTAAAATCAAAAACTGAAAAAATCCCTGAGAGTCATATGACATACTTAATCGAAACGCAGTACTAATAACCCTTATATTATATAATATATTACTGATAAATATCATTGATAAGACTTATGATTTCATAATAAATGTCATTTTAATTGGGTTGTATGTAATAGGTAGATGACATGAAGTAAAACCTTAATGATAAAGAATGGTTGGAGTGAGTGTAGCAAAGAAGACCTTCGTAATCATTAAGATATTACTTTAGGTCATCTAACTGACGTAGAATACAAACTCATGGGCTGACACAATGTTGACTCAACATCTAGCATCGCAGGGGTTGTGTACCAGATGAGTGCCGAAGGCAAACCTTTAAACACTTGTGATAGTTGTAATTCTTCATGATGAAGACCTGTACTTAATTTTTTGCCTACCTGCAATTTCATTGGCTGAAAATGTAGGTTGTATTCTTATTTGTTTTATGAAATCATTTTAACATTGTGCAATAATACTTGTTATGATGTGACATCAAAAGAGTGGAATACGGCTTTTTGCACTTGAGTGGAATACGGATTACCTTATTTTGTGTGTGGATTTATGAACTGTATATAATAAACTCTTTAATTGATTTTGATAATTCTTTTACAGACTTGTTACAAAGTGTCACACAAGTATTCTTGTGCAGGCAACAGAGAGTCTCGTACAAACTCTTGTCCTTCACGGGCCCTAAACAAGAAATATGGTAAAAATGGTTTTATCTTGTTACAAATTTTGTCAATATCCCTAGAAATTTTTTTTGTACCATTTCTCTTGCAATCAACAAAATGGCACCTCATGATTCTAACATAGTTGTATTCTCCGTCTGATCATCGGAAAAAAGCATCACACATCTTACTTTAATTAATTATAAAATCAACATGGATGAAGTACGTAAATGTACATCTGAAAAGTTGTTTTTACTGCAGGTCGTCCTGATATTCTTTTGTTTTAAACCCCTCTTTCAAACATATAAGCTGTGTCACAAGTAATCACCAAAAACACAATTTTACTCAGTTAAGTAAATGAAATTCGTGTTCCATAATAAATTATGTAACATTTCAAATTTATCACAGGACTTGGCCGGAGTTGCTTCCCTTGAATTAGTGGAATGTTTTGGCCAGTACGACCCAGCGATCACAAGCCGGTTTTTATCTTTATCAGAGCTATGTGACCTCTACGCGTCTTATTGACCTGTTGACCTGTCGCCCAGCTTGACCCAACCCAGTCACGCCTGCCCGCAGCAAGCCAACTTCCTGTCAAGGGAGATTGACATCCAACTCCCTCGCAAGTGAAGCATACCGCAGTCAACGCAAGATGCTCTTGAAAGCGATTGGCAGGTACTGTGATTTCTTTTTTCTCGTAGTAGAAACAGTATATTTTTGGAAGTGAAAAACTTGGTTTTTAGGTTCTCTTCTTCCTCGAAAAAAAGCTGATGTAATGGCATACCCTTGGTGCTCCATCATCGTGCAGAAACTTCTACCTCGGCTGTAAACCATATTAAAAATGTTTTCACATATACAAGAAGCACATGTGTAGGATGGACTGGGAATATCTTACAGGTGTTGGCTTGTGTTTGTAATAATGACAGTTTAAGTGTGACTGAACTCTGATTTCAGTGGTTTTATGAATCATTGAATCTAATTTTCACTCTTTTTGGTTTATACTAATTTATTTAAGCTCGATTGTGACAAAAGCTGATAGCTTATAGCTCTCTTGGGTGAGAGGCGCACACCTATACCACTAGACCACTCTTTTTCTCAATGACGTAGTTTGACAACTTTTGAACATTAAGAACATTGTTGAAACTCACATGGTTGAATTTACATACTTGCTTTTAGGATTATTTTTATTAAATGCTAAAAGAAATAACATTTATTTGGATTTATCTGAAATGCATGCCAAATTGTATGCAAATGTAAAATCATCTGAAAAAGTACTGCATTGATATTATGTGCCAGCCCTGTTTAGGTTGGAATTTGATTTAGTTAATGGTCTGGGCTAAAGTTTAAAACAGTGAAAGATAGGAAGTAGATATTTTCAGGCTTTGAAACATGCAGTTTAATTTCACTGATAAATCTCTGTAAACCATTGGGAAGCATTATATTCAGTTATGATATACATATCTATGCTTTGTTACAGGCCTGGAAGAAACAGGTTTCCACAACCCATATAGACTTGCCCGAAGATCTCCCATCAAACTTTAACTTGGAATTTCTTGTGCTACAGCAATCACTTGACAAGTTAGTACTTGTTAGATCATATCAGTTTTTATATAAGTCTAAGATTTAAATCCAGGCTTAAAAGACAAACAGGAGTTAAATTTTCATTTTCTACAGTTTAATGTTACAACGTACATCTGCCTTGTATGGAATGGAGCACCTGTTGCTGAAAATCGAAGGAGTGTCGGTAGTGATGAAATGATTATTGAGTACAACCGATAAAAAGTCGCTGACAATGTAATGTCTGCGACAATCGATAGTGGTTGTCCAAAATCGATGTCGCTTATGTTGCTTCCTGTAATAAAATGTTCTTGATGCGGTGTGCATCATTTTGCATCTAATATATGTGTTTTGTTGTTTTGCTTATTCGTGAAGGTATTAAAGTCACTACAAGTTTAGGGACATTTTTTTAACTGCTCCAATGACTATAGTATCACACTTACTGACTCCTGGATAAACCATTTAAATAGTCATGGTGATACTATGTATATGAATGTATTCCCAAAATATATTTTGAACTTTGGATTATGGTCCGATAGTAAATCCAAATGCTTGGTCCGTTTCCATTCGATTATCGATAGCAAATTGAGTCCGATTTTCAAACACTAATTGTCGGTGTGCAAAAACAACCCTTGGCCATACCTCAAAAACCATAACATTGGTGGCACTGATGTCAGAAATGCCGGTGTGTAAAATCTACCTTTGGCCATAACTCAAAAACCATTCAAGATATTCAAATGAAACTTGGTATACTGTAATACATCATGAATCATGTTAACAAATATAATACATACAATATGGTAAGGAGCGTTATTAACTCTGGCTATAATGATACTGAGAAATCAAGAACATACCTGCTGGGGTTTGCACAACAGCACTCTTTTTGCTATATACACTATTTTAACCATTTTAGGTCTTTCCTGTATGGAGCCCTCATGGAGAAGTCCAAAAGCTGTGTTGAGGGTGGGGACAAAAACCCTTCTGGGAAACAGACTGCCATAGGTGAGAGAGATGTTAAATTTTTTGCACATAACATACAGGCTGTATTTTAATATATATTGTTTACGTTTATGAAGTCATTTTTGAGCTGAAAGTTTTAAGCTAATGTCCTAATATTTGCAAAAGATATGAGCAAGTGATTATGAAAGGAATATGTAAGGATTTGTATATTTGTAGGAATATAGGATATGTAAGGAATAAACACCTATTTTTGCGTAACACACATTACTAAGTAGTGATAGAATGTTCTTTCAATATAATCAATATAGAAATTGATTGCTCTGGTATTTAAACAATGCCTTTAAATTTATTATTTAATTTAAACATTATTTGTTTCTTGAAAATGCATTGAAACAACACATGTACTATGTACATTTATCATCATAAAGATTGAGAAGATAAAAAGTAAAACATTAGTCACTCTCTCCTTTACTCAGTATTTGTGATAGCAGTCACAATAGGATATAAAGTAATAGATACAGTATGAGTTTTCTCTTTTCTTCCTCTTACAGAAGTAAGAAGCCGTTTTGCTAGGACAAACACCAATTTTGTCAGAGGGGAAGCTGAGGATAATATTTAATTTACTTTCGCCCAGAGCCCTCGCAGCTGCCAGCCAACAAAACCCAAAACAAGCCCATGGTAACCATGCTAAGGATATTTTGTATATGTATTTTGCATATTCTGGGCAAATAATCTAAACAATGGGTTTTATTAATTGTTGCTATCATTATTACAATGAATCATGCTCGTAAGCGACCCACAAAGCTTATGAATTTAATAAACATATTCCCTAAGCTGCGGCACACTGCCCCTCAATGAACCTCCATTTTGAAATTCATTTAACATTTACCTAAAGCAACTAGGAATAAAATTCTCAAAAACAAAATAGGAACTTACAGTTTTACACTACGTGTTTATAGGACGTACACAAATGCAAGTTGTATACTTCCCAACCATCATATACTACATGACCAACGACTTACTTTAAAACAATTTCTAAATTTTATATAGTTTTAAGCAACATGTACGTGTTTATGCACTGTTTTCTAGCAGACATAATTTCATAGCAGGTCTTGCCTTCATTGATCCATTTACACGTACCTTGCACGAGCAAACCAAAATATCTCGTTTTTATTTACCTCTTTTACCAGTCTGAGAGGCCAACATCCACGTGGTAGTACCTCATCACACACAAGAACAAGATCAATTACCCCGATATTTTGTTGAACATCTTGCTATTTTTGCCCCTGAAGAAGATTTGGTACATTTCATATGTAGATATATCTCATTTAGGGCAAGTGCAGAGCACAAGAACTGTTAATCTTGCTTCCATATTTTTGGAGTAGTTGCCCTTTGTTAATTTTCATGCTTAAAGTTTTGTCCAGGGCATATCTTGTAGAATATAAGAGTTATCAACTTGAAACTTCATATAAAGATAGATCTTATGGAGGGCAAATGCAGTGCACAATAACAGTATCTCTTGCTTATTTAGTTTTAGAGTAATTGCCCTTAGTTAATTTTCATGCTTAAAGTTTTGTCCTGGGCATATCTGAAAAGAATATAACAGTTATCGACTTGGAGACTTGAAACTTCAGATGTAGATAGATCCCATTGAGGGCAAGTGCAGTGAACAAGAACCATAACTTGTGCATATTTATGTTTAGAGTTATTGCCCGTAGTTAATTTTCAGGCTTAAATTTTGTCAGGGGCATATATCGTAAACAATAAGAAGTATCAACCTGTAACTTTATAGGTAGATAGATCTCATTGAGGGCAAGTGCATTGCACAAGATCTGTAACTCTTGCTTCCATATTTTTAGAGTTATTGCCCATTTTAATTTTCCTTGTTAATTTTTGTCTGGCTTAATGCTGTTACCTTCAGTTCAAATGCCACCTGCACTTGAAAGTTAAATGTCAACATCAATGTGTATAAATGTATAAAATGCCAATCTTACAGCTATAATAATGACAATAAATCGTTTGTCAGGCGACACATCCGACTTGCAGAGTTCTAGTTAATAATTCACAATTTATTTTGCCTTTACTTTAATGTTTTCTCCATAGTGACATTTCAGACACAGCTCATGGATCAGTGCCTTCCTCAACCAAAAGGGCTGACAGGAGGACTGTAGACTTGTAAGATATCCTTCTTACTTAATAGTCATAATATTTACTACCATCACCAAAAGGGCTGTCAAGAGAACTGGAAGCCTGTAAGTTATCTTTCTTTCTTAGCTACCATATTTACTGCCGTAACCAAGAGGGCTGTCAAGGGGACTGTAGAATTGTAAGTTATCTTTCTTACTTAGCCACAATATTTACTGCTATAACCAAGAGGACTGTAAAGACATCCATTAATTTTGTCTTGAGAACCAATCTGGGATTCCCAAGCATAGATTTGTGCACATATTGATGATAATGCATTCTGCTGATGCACATGTTGAAGAAAAATGAATCATCAGGGGAAAAAAGAAATATAAAACTTGCAATGAGCAGCAAAGAGAATTACAAGGGTGAGAATTCAAGGGTGAGAGTGATCTAGTGGTATAGGTGTCTGCCTCTCCCCAAGAGGTTGTGGGTTCGATCCCCACCAGGGGTACTTTTTCATAGCCTGTCAATAAGAACACAGTACTGGATTCTGCCCAGGAAACGGACTCGATGTGATTCTATAAGCTATCAGCTTTCGTCACAATCTAGCTAAAAATAAATTAGTATAAACCAAAGAGAATAACTGTTACTGTCTCCGAAATTGTGTACTTTGACACAATTATTGTTTGTTTCACCTTCTGTAAACCCAAAATTAAGTAATAAAAAAAATATTTCTGGGTTAATTTACTTTTTAAACTGGCAGGAATGTGTTATGTGGTGACTGAATAATACTGTGTTTTCCTACTGCTTATTGGAGACACAATTCATTATACACAGTCTAATTCAACTCTCATAAAACTGTCTTATGAGGTTTCATTAACCATTTTGACACAAATTTTGTGGGTAAATCCAGCTACCACACACCATTTTATTTCACATGTATTCTATGTTTTTCCTATTTGTTGTAGGTCACTTACTGCTGACCGCACTCTTCCAGATGAAGAAAATAAGATGGATCATAGAAGGCTGGTAGATGGATGTAATTGGATGTACCACAATATGACATGCACACTATGTTGGATTGGCATCGAAGAATAAAAGTGCAAAAAGGTTGCAACAGATATAAAATGAACCATCTTGCTTTCACCCCTAAGGCTCAACTGAAAGATTTACTGTCAACAATTGTATGGCTTCAAATTAAGTTTATTTATGATTAAGACTGAAAGTTTCAATGTGAACTTAGTAAAAGTTAGATGACATGAAGTGAATTCTTAATGATTAAGAGTTGGCATCTAAACGACTTAGAATATAATCTCATTGGCTGATACCGGTCATTGTCGGCGTAATATCTGAAGCAGGGAGTGTGTATCGGATGATTGGCATTAGGCGGACCTTTAAACATGCGCAGAAGTTGAAATTACTAATGATTAAGTCTACTACTTAATGGTTGCCTGTCTGCAATCTCATTGGCTGAAAATGTAGGTTGTATTCTAAATTGTTTCTGAGCTTGCTGATTGATTTTTACCTTTAATGCTGTAAGGCAATTTAAATGTGATTTGAAAATACTCAGTCCAAGTTAATTTCTATTTTATTTTGGCAATAAAATATATATTTAAATAAATGGTTTTCCTACAAATAGAGTAATAATCATGGCTCAGGCACTTGAGCCAACAAGAAAAATAAACAATATTGTTGATCGAATAAATGTGCCATATTTTATGAGAAATATTACCACTGCTTTAAGAATCTGCGTTCTGATTTTTACTGAAATATTTTATGTTAAACTTTGAATGAATGTATAGTTCTGTTTTTGTTGTTGTTAATATGTGTACGTACGTATATATGTGAATAAGTCTTAAAGTAATGGTTAATGATTGTTAAGGCGTAATTTCACTCCTGTTTTTTTCTTATCATAGGAGATTTTTTTAAGCAAATCAACAGTTGCGTGTAAAATGCATTTAAGTTTTATATTTTTTGTTATAAATATTTTCTATGTATATATTTTTTATTATTTTTGAAGGTACATGTACAACAGAATGATGTAAATTGGTGTATTTACTCCTTGCATACATGATTGGTATGTACAAGATATCAGCTCAAATTGATGCTACATAAATAAAAAGACCTGGTTTTGTATGTAGTGTACACCAACATTGATGTTGAGCAGCCAAGTGCAAATAGTTCATTAAACCTAATCAAATACATATAAGTCATTTAGTAAGTAATGATGATTGTTAAAGTTGAAAGAAAATAGAAAAATAAAGTTACAACAATGAAACACAAAATGCCCAGTTCAATTGTTGAGGATGGAAATACTACATAAGTCGTATGCACTAGTAACAAGGACATCTAGTAATGTTAATTTCAATCTTAAACAGAAATAAAAAAACATAAAAAAACATTCCTAAACGTGTTGTACTATACACTGCAGCGGGATTCAGACAATTGAGTGAGGCAAGGTAGCATATACATGTCTCTATTGCAGGTTTAAATTTGGTTAATACTCTGAAAGTGAACAGCCTATCTGCGCTACAGCTCCAGCTGACTACATTGTCCTCCTTTTCACCAGTCATTATGGCCTTCAGCTGATGGTCAGCATGAGTAAGCCCAGATGTGGAGTTTTGCCTACTAGATGGCAAAATGTGCGAATATGGAGATGGGAGGAAAACGCAGCCTGGGTGATAAGCCCAGCCAGATAATGTATGGGGACACATCTATCGACAACACACACATGTACACTCATTTGGGTATCTTACAACCGCCCATTGGAAAACTACCATATAATATTGATGATGTCTGACAATGTGTGTGACAATGTGTTGGATGAATGTTATCTTAAATGCAATTTTCATGTGTTACCTTGTCATGTGTATCTTTTATAATTTTCCTGGTTTATATACTTACATAACGTGTCTTATGCATCTTCAGTGAATGGAGGCAATAAAAATATATAATAAAACGTTTGTAATAAATGGCAACAAGACTTGATTCATTTTGTTTTATAGTTTAATGCACCAATATATTAAATTAGTAGTAGGACTTGATATGAACTACGATGAAATGAGGTCAGTGTCAACTGTGGTTGGTCAGTCAATTGGTCAGTGTCAACTGTGGTTGGTCAGTCATTTGGTCAGTGTCAACTGTGGTCGGTCAGTCCATTGCAATCTTCCTTGTTCAGATCATAATTTAAAAACCGCTGGATAGAGTGTATTTAAACTTCATTCAATGAAGTGCAGTGTACATGTACCATAACTCTATTTTAGCTAACTGCAGAGTACATACTCTGGATAGAAAATGACCTAATAAGCCAAGTCAGTAGAGCATAGGCCCCCGTTGGCCTTTTGTTTAATGTATGCTTTTGAGGGTCTTAGAGATGAACACATTTGAAAGTTTTAAAAATTACCACACTTTTATTTTGTATTCACGTTTTTAAAGTAAACAGTCTATAAAGGTTACATTTGGAAATTTGAAATATGAACACATCATTTTATGTTATTTGAAGATAAACATAGGTATTTAAACGATAAGCATACACAGGAGATGGGAGAACATAATATTACACTGAGTTTGGGATGCAGCCAATGCCGGTATTAGGTGCACACCCCAACTACCATTTATTATTTAAAGCGTTTTAGGAGAGATAGTGTTATTCCCATTGAAGACTGGAGGTTGGTTTTGTATCAAGAACCTGTCATTAAATCTTATCATACATGCCATATTTATGAAAGGCTCCCCAGGTGAGTTTTTTCAGAATTCCAGGGGATTTTCATAATCGCCGTTTTCATCATCTTTAATTCTGGAGGAAATTCATCCCCTGCCGGGGAAACGGGGGATGGTCTCCCCCGCCGTGAGATTTGGCATGTACGATGAATAAATAAATTCTCGAAATCATCATTATTTTTTAGGTAATTTGTCAGCATGCTACATGCTTGGAGGAGGGTTGCGATTTCTTCGGTATATTTTTTAATACAAAAAATGCTCATGGAAACTGCTTTAGTAATTTATTGGAATGACAACGTATGATCAAATGGATGAAAATGACCCAAAACTTGCAACACAGTGAAACCTCAATTATGTTCATCCGCACCGCCACAACCAAAATACGTACGCTTCAATATAATCGTATAGCACTCTCAGTGCTGGGGGCGTGCGTCAAGCAGCGGATACGTGGTAGCGCCAACGCCTCGCTACCGCGTATACGCGTTCATGGAAAAATTGAGAAAGTATATGACATATTTTATCGTGGTTCACAGCTGATATGGGTCATCTGCCAAAATAAACGTTCCAGAAGAAATAGAACACATTCTAGACAACGAATATTTCTGGCCGAACGGCGTAACCTACTGGAAATGGAAGTCGAAAGAGGAACACCTAAAAGAGCGCAAGCCATATCTGTGCTCCCAACACTACGACCGCTACCAACAGAAAGATCGCAAAAAAACCTACGACAGTTACCACGTAAACGACACGCGCTTCAAATCGGCCTCTCACAGAGTCGATAATTACAATTTCGACAACAGACGACCACGGCGGGAGCTACCATGACAACGCTTACAATGACAACCGTAAACATGAGTCTTACTGGGAAAGACTCAGAGAACAGAAAGAGGACGCTGACGACCGGGATCCTCAGCGCGACTCATGGCGATGTGAAGATGATAGGCATTCGGAACTCCTCGGCCATTTTTTTTCAAAAACAACCTCGGATGTATTTGGACGGTTTACATACTCAAAAAGTGGTACGTTTAAGTCCGCTACAAGTAGATCGCGTAGTAATTTTATTTAGCAGTTAAACTTTGTGATTTAACTCTTTGGATTCTTCATTATGTTTGCAATAATACAATTCAATGACAATCAATTTAAACTTAGATCAATAAATACAACTCTAAAACACTACATTTTATAATTCAAAGTTTTACGAACTACTTCAACAGATGTACCGGCATACATCCGAGGTTGTTTTCGATAAAATGGCCGAGGAGCTCCAAATGGATGATAGGGAGCTATACTGATCACATTCTTGACAATATCGTCTTAGATACATAGCGTCTAAATCTAAATATCAATGTATCAATTAAGAATCTTAGTTTATCTTTATCTTATTGTATCCATGTTTTTAAACGTATTATGTTGGAACTGCAGGGGAATAATGTCCTCTGCGTTCCCTCTAGCAAATATGTTAGATAAATATAATGTTGATTTTGCGCTTATAAGCGAACATAAGCCCTTACCTAGATCTGCTGTATTTATAAATAGTATTCACATGAGTCACGGTGCATATCCACATCGGTACCCTCTTTGCGAAATCTACTGAAACGATACCCTCTTTGCACATGCCCCGGTCATTCTCTGCTGAAAACAAATCGGCGATGGACAACAAGCCAGTAAATGTTCATTCAACTGATGAAAGGAGGTATGTCATGTGCAAAAGAAGTGTACCACGAAACAATAGAATGTTATAGCTATGTCTTATTAAGTTATGTGCCCATTTTTCAATTACTGCAACTCCACAATAAGCTACACAATATTGATATGTCTTGCCTCGCCCACCGCCTCTGCATGTTCTGCGGGCTTAAATGAACCACTGGTTTGATTATGTACACACCATACATATTACATGTATTCATTTATATATCATATTCATACGAATGGCAATTAACAGTCTAAATTATGTGGTAAATTCATAAAAACACCCTACTTTCGGGTTTGCAGCGGCACGGGATACCTCTTTGCTATTGATTGTTTATATCACAGGTACCCTCTCTCCCGGGTACCCTTCATATATAATTGTTTGTATGAACGAATATTTTGGGAAAAAAACAACAGAAAACCAGAAAAAAAAGAATACCGGCGAAATTGTGCATGTAAGATTGAACTTGCTTCCTAAAGCTTGACTTATAAATATCTTAGTATGGTTCCTGAATAATGGTCACAACATATGACGTTTATACAAATATAAACACACATTTAAAAGAAAGCCAGCATCTGGGCTTGTTCTTGTGCTTTTGCACGTTAAAAACACGTCTGTCATATTTCTACACGAGTAAGCAGACATAACAAAAATACCAAATTAAAAAGGTTTTGTTTTGAATGTATTAGGGATTCACATATTCCAAATTCAATGCACTATTTTTAAAGATTTCATGAACAAATAAGCTTCTAAAATTATGTTTTTTCTTTCAAAAACTCTATCGGAAGATAGAAGCCGTTATCGAGCTTTTTGATCAAAATGTTCTCATTGAAAATATCGAACTTGATAAAAAAACAAAAATATTATTTAGTTTTTTTTTTCTTTAACTGGCATGAAATATGCAGAAAAATATAAACTGTGTTTACAAATTCAATTCCTTGCAATAATTGTATTTAATTTTATGTGTTAAAACAGTTGCCGTTCTGCACCTATATAACGAATGTGCTCAATTTATGTTTGAACATTTAGAAGGATTTTGGTGCAATTACATATTTATGAATATAATCATTTTTACAAAAAACAAAACGACAAAATCTGCTAAAGATTACGACATACATACTAAAAAAGAGATTTCTTTGCAATAGTGCAGATAAGCACGTGAGTACACCCTTAAATCGTTCGATATTTTACACTCATGTAAAGAAACATTGAATGAACATGGAAGTAATGATGCAGCTTTCATCTGGAATATATCTCACGAATTGAGATATCACTTCTAATTATTCGCAGGCCGTTCGGGGTCTTCGGTCAGAGCCACATAGCTGGCTCCTACCTCGTCCATCTCACCTGAAACACGTATGTATATATACATATGAAGATGAATGTATACACTGGCAACACACAGGAATTACAGCTTCGAACCACCACATCACCATAAGACTACCAATCAGCTTCCGGGAGTTGACAATGTGATACTGTGTCGAGCGTTGTATAAGCGGGATAGCTCCAATCAGAGTAACATTCTGAGAGTGCACTATGCACCACCACCTAACAAACTGATACTCTCACTGGGACCGACTTACATAGATATTCCAGTAGAGTCGTAACATAAAAGCACAGATCAAATATACAATACAACGTCTCGTGTGGGAGTGTACGTTATGATTCGAACTACAAAATTGTGTTAATTATCAAACAAATTGTACCTTTTCGTTGCCACACTTACGAATGGACATACAGACAAAATTGGTCAAACCTCAAATATTTTATTACTTTTCACGTCGGTCTGTATATGTTCATGTTAGTTCACGTCAGAAATAATTCATCATAAACAATTTACACGATTTAAACTCAGCTTTCATCCACATCGCTCTAAACCACACTACGACCTTTAAAAAGTATCTGACTTCGATTAAACATTAATTATCTATCGTTTCTATCAGTTCATACTCATAGATGAATGATATTGATCATTAACTGTAAGAAGTCATAAACTGTCAACCTTTGATCTATTTTGCAGACTTTGAAGCCTCGGTTTGGGCGCTCCCACCTTTTCTCTTGGAGAACTGACCCCGTGGTCCACAAAACCCTCCGTTCCTATCGCAGAAGTCGATGAAACTACAACGCAAAAACAAAATGAAATAACTAAAATAGCATCATTTTGTTCTCAAAAGTGAACGACAACAGCGTTGCAAGAACATGGCGAGGCTAATGCATCGTCTCACTAGTTTGTTTTGGGAGTTAGCAATCACTTGTGAAGACAACCAATTGTTTGTACTTACAATTATAAAGTAAGCTTTTGATTGACTACTTGTCAACCTTTGCTTGTTTTTTTTGCAAAGCCATTATGTCTTGAGTTTGACTAGAAAAGTAGGCAATAATGAAAAGATAAAAACCTTCCCTTACATATGATTTTAAAAGTATAAAAACAAGTTAAGCGTTTGTAAAACGTCGCCGCATACTTCACTAAAAGTATAGTTATTATTATTATTTATGTTCTAGTTTTTCGGAATCATTTAATGTAACTTTTGCTCAGAGGAGATGCTAAAGCTGATGACAGACAGGGTTAACATTGTAGCATATTCGTTTCTGAAAAGGAGCAGTCTCAATAAAACCGAGACTGCGATTGTTTTCCTAAAATGCGTGTGTGCTTTCTCAGTATATATCCTTCCTCTAACATTCCCAATCCATTGACTATACATTACGAAACTATTAAATAGTTCAATGTTAAAAAGTAATTTGTAAGATAGCGCTTGCACAATGCTGTTACAAACACATGCAAAAAACATTCAACAATACATTCCTATCCAAAATCGATATATTCAATCATGCTATATGTTTTTGCATTATAAAACATATAAACATCAATACATTTGATTTTGTCTGTCAAAAAGTAATTTCCATAGTGTTCATAACGAGAGTCCAACGCTGAATGACCAATATACATCAATATCGAATGACTGACCACTGGTCAGGTGACTATCATAACAAGTTTGTTATGACCAATGAAATTATCATACAGCTGATTCATTACATTCAAACGTCGGAAAATAATTTTCGAATTATATTTTGGCTTCGAATATAAAATAGTTAATGGTAACCAAGAGCTCTAAATACCTCTTCCAGTGGGGATCTTGCTCCAATGTGATCGGGTTACCAACAACGATGAGCAACGCCCTTGCTCTTGTTATGGCAACATTAAATCGCTGTAAAAAGAATATGAAAATTCAAGGTTTTAAATGTTCAATTAAAGATTATACTAATGCCCAATTGTTTGGTTTAGGTATTTTCTTCATTTTAACTTTTAAGCACTCACTAATATCAACCGATGTGTCATCGTATATATACATTTTTAAAATGACAATATGATATCCAGCAATGTACTTGCTTCTAAATTAACAAGTGAATATATCTATTATATAAAAGCTACAATAAGTCCTCACATAAGCGTACCTTGGGATTCCTCAAGAAGCCAAGGTTAAATTGAAGATCAATATCCCGATACGCCAAGCTCTTGTTGCTCCTGACAGTGGAAATAATAATGACCTTGAACTCTTGACCTTGAAATTCCTCCACTGACCCCACCATTATATCCCCTTTCTTCTCATTGTATTTCTTCCTGCTTATCATTTGTCGCACTTTTTGAACCTAAAAAAGAAACACAGTTTAACGAAACATATTTTAGATAATTATAATACTTTCTTTTCCATCATACAATCCATATTACGAATAATTATAAGATAACTCTTATTACAAATGAAAATGGCCGAGAAGTTCCGACTGCTTTCAGTCACAATTACCTATCACTATCGTTTCACTATGCTGCAACACACATACATGTATATAAAAATAAGAAATATATTATTGTGTATAACTGAAGGCAGGTTGCAGCCAACGAGCTTTGAACAGAACCTTGTATGATGTGATCATCTATATTATTACCTAATTGGCATACATGTGTAACAAAACTCAGCTTGTTTTAATGATCTGTAATACCGCCATTTCTCTCTTTAAACCAAGTCAAGGTATGCTTGGCCATACACTTACTTAATACCGTGTTGCGAATATTAATTGAGCAGGAACACATGTTGCATGCGAAATGACATAATGGTCTAGGAGGATCAATTGAGTCTTAAACCCCTTTGAATCATTTTGCTATTAATGGAGGTTATCCAGTATGTCAAGTTTGAACAAGTTCAGTCTGAATACATGAAACATGTATCTATTTTCGTTTCGGAGAAATTAATATCCAATTTCTTTCGGTAACCTAAAGTTCAACTCTTTTGAATTGATAGCAGTATGACCCCTTGAATATTGTATCAAATACAAAATAGCGGAGGGTTAAAACGTTAAAGAAATTGCACTTGCAATTTTGAAGATTTATTAAAATGTCTCTCTTAACAATTCACATTCATCCATAGGACAAGGACAACCACTAACCTGTTTCCTATACGGAGAAATGATGCCAATGTCTGACTGTGTGATATTTATCCCCTCCTCCTCCTCCTTCAGCAGCTTGTTCAAGAATTTGTCCACTTGTGCGATCTCATCTCTTACAGAGGAACATAAAATATTTCCATGCTTTCAATAATACAATTAAGACTTCTGAGACAAGCCTTAAATCCTGTTTAGGGGCACAGATCTGGGCTCAAACGACACTGAACGATAGTCACTTACGTTCAAAAATCGCAAACATTTAAAATATTAAAAACATTCTTGTAGTTGTTTTTAAGGGAAAGAATAATACAATCGTCACAACATAATCAAATGTTATTTAAAATGCGCATAGGGTTATGTCTGTTGCTTTATATAAAGCATCATAACTGTGATTGATTTGAAATGCTTCAATATGTTTTGTATGCGTAAAATTATTAAGTTAACATGCACACACCTACATGGTCGTTCTGGTTATTTTACCTATTGAAGAAAGAGGGACTATCCTCTTCCCGTTCGTCATTTCCAAACACTGAATGGAAAATTATTGGGAACTTCTTGTTGGGCAGACCGTCCCATCCCAGCATGGAGTTGAGAATCTCATCTCCGCATGCCATGAGCTCTTTGTCGTAAAACAGTTGCCGTGGAATGTTTATTATGTCGTCATGGGAACGGTAGTTACGGACTAGTTTGGTGATATAACGAACATTATAAGTATTGTCGTCTCTGCGTTGGTATTCCTCAAAGTCTCTCATTAGTCGCTCCATTATGGACAAGTCTGCCAGAGCAAACCATAAACATTGTCACACTTCTGTAAATGCCGTTTAAGTAGATTTCTTTAACGTAATAATAAAAGTTTATTTTAAAATAGTCTCTAATTTAAACCGTTCGTATACATGTATATTGCTGAATGCATTGCAAGTATTGCATTGAAAATAAGGTTTGAAGTTGAAAAATGCACATACATTGTTGTTGTTTACAATCACACTAAATATCATAATGCAAATCCATGTCCAGACAAGGTGAGTGAGCTTACCATGTCCATACTCGAGGGAGAAACGAGACCTAAGGACGGGCCCCAGTTGTTTGGGGTCGCCAGAAATGACCAGCTGGGGACATGTGTCCTTTTTTGTGGCGTCCATGAGTCCGGTTATAGGAACTATACACTCGGGTTCTATGGCATGAGCGCCCTCGTCTATAAAGATATGCGTGAAGAAATTCTTCTCAAAAGATGCTGACACCAGTCTGAAGTCGTGTCGATAATACAAATATAACTCAGTTAAGCATCGGTCGTAGGATATAAAAAATAGTGATTTGATATTGGCTCTGTTATTTGTCCCAGGGCAGTGGTACTGGCCCGAGGGCAAAGGTCGAGCGTCAATGCCGCTTTTTAAAAAACGGGTATGATAATCACGAACCTTTTATATTATATGCTTACATACACAGAAATAGCATTTTAAAATATGTAAATCTGTTAGCTCAAACTTATATTTGCCCTGCTTTGTCAGCCAATCAGTAGGTTCCATTTACATACTGAGCCTTTCCAAACAATGGTATTTACCTCAATATCAATAGTGGCAATGCCACTGAAAGAATTGCCAATGTTTAATTGATATTGTATCATTACCTAATGCATTGGTACGTGGACCAAGCGATTGTCATAAATTCTTGGGAAAAGGAAAAGCGCATTTTATATTTAATAATATAAATGTTGAAATAATATTCAAATTGTAATTAATGATACCGTATTTCCTTACTATTTGTATTTGGCATTTTGATATTCTGAGATTTAAAAGAAAATTATCTTGATGAAAGTCTATTTTGCAAAATCAAGTTTAAGTAAGTAATTTGGATAAACAAAATAAGGTACATATGCTTGTAACGCTGAAGAATTTTCGAGAAATTGGGCCACATATATATATATATATATATTGACCGACTTAATTACTTAACCTATAACATCTCTCTAAATCTATACCTGCCACTTGTACTAAGGGTGACAATAAGAATTCTGTATTTTTCCAGCTCAGACTTCGCCGGATAGTAGAAATCCCTCTCCTTGTCGTCAAAGTTGTACATCTTGGAGTCCTGTTATAAAAATGTTTTCTAATTCATTTATTAATAAATTCAATATAGGTAGTAAATGACAAAAATTTTGGAATTTTCTAGAAAGCTTTGGATCTTTTCTGTTGAAATGTTGCATAGCTCAATAATTAGTAACTACATACTCTGACTTCCGAATTCTCAAATGAAAATTTACGAAACGGAGGTCTGTTTGGGTCCTGCCCAGATATTAATCGGACCTTGATGGCAATTTTAAAGCCACCGTGACCTTAACCTACTGACCAAAGAGGCATATGAGTCATATGACTATGTTTGTACTGCCGACCGGCCAATAAACCGAACGATATGAGCAGAGTTATATCCTCAATCAGTTTTGTAAGTAGCGTTTATGGACAGCTTAAACCGAATGTTGAACGTACATGGAAACTTTATCCTGCTTTTAATTTACATTATTGCCTAAACATACGGGTAATCACCTTGATGGCACTGGGTATGCTGGCGAACGGTCTGTACACGGCGCACAGTCTGTAAATGTCTTTCAATTGCACCGTTCCTGATAAACTCTTGCTGATCAGTTTCAACATGACAATATCGGCGGCAGTGTTCTCCGGGCAGCAGACAAGAATCCTTGACGTCGGAGACGAGTGGTAGATCTGAAATTATCATTGTTTGGTAATTTATTTGTTTATTTGTTTAAAGAACGGCTACGCTGATCCGATTGTATTAACATATGATCATAAAAAGCAGGGTCATGTTAATAAACTGTATAGTTGTCTATCACAATATAACTACATACATGCCACGGTTAATATGGTTGAGTTAAATCGAAAAATCAAAAAGGAATACTTCATAAATGAGTACGTCAGGTTCTGCTGTCCACATTTGATTTAAAACTAGTTGGATCAATAGTAAAAGTGTACAAATTGCGACTCATGAATGGGATCAATAACAGACAGTGTATTTTAATTTCAATTTTTTTACGTAACGAAGAGGCTGTGCATTCGGTGAACTTATGAGTTCGATTTAAGTTGAACTCTTTTTCAGTCTGACAGTGTACGTCAATAATCTTCGAAATCCAATCTATTGTTTCGGACCAGATCTGATTACATTGCATTTATCTTGACAACGAACTATGAAGAATAAATCCGAGGATGATTCGAAAGGTCAATGCCATTGTCATGGTACAAAAAACAGGGACAATATCAAATCACTTATTAAATAACAAATTCGTTAAATAACTTAAAAGGTAATGAAACCTTTTACACTTGAATCCTTTCGAATAGTAGTTTTTTAATAAAAAGGCTGCTTAAATCTTAAGAAGAAAAACAAATGATATTGGCACTAGTTGGTTAGCCAGTCATAGTGCTCTAATTAGCATTTGGATCAATCCAATGAATGATCGAGATAATGTGTCCATTTATATGTTAATAAAGTTTGAATAAAATAGCAACTATCTTGGCTATAGAGCGGCATCATGAATACTCGTACATGTCATGTTTTTCGTGTTTACTTTTAATGTCCCAGTGGTACTTGTTTGTGATTGCAATTGTATAAAACCGATTAAGGTTTAGGTTTGGTTAAAGTTAGCAAAAACGTTTATTGATTGGTCAATATTTATCAAAACTATATATATTTACCAATCAAATCATTTAAATGTGCAAGCTAGCCTAAAGATAACCTGTGGACAACTTAACCAAGTTGTATTCACTTGGCTGCTGGAGGCAGCAAGCAACTACAAGCCTTAAACAGTTTATTAAATAGTTAATCATTTTTAAGATGTAACAAATTTAAACGTTCTTACTTGACGTATGGCCTCAGTGACTGTCACAGTTTTGCCCGTCCCCGGTGGACCAAATATCATATAAGGCGCTGGTCGGCTGGTTCCCTGCACGATATTGCTTACTGCTACCTGCTGCTCTTCGTTCAATTTTTTATCGTACCACGGTCTGAAAGTATGAACCAGACAGACATACGTAAAAAAGTTTATAATTTGTTTTCAATTGACATATATTTGTGAAGTTGAATATAAAAAATAAAAAAAAGATTACACATTGTTTAAGATTGGTGTCATTGATCTATATCTAATGTCGTTTTTGAAGAAAAGACAAGACAACCTGGCTCAGAAACAAGGAATGAGCAAAACTGGATTATGAGAGCACTGCAGTATAAGACAATTAACTGTATACCAGATAAACACTCCATAATTCATTCAAAGGTGAGATGAGAGTTATCTCTTTTAAATGTTCTTAAAATGAACTTTGCTATGGGCAACAATATTGATAGTAAACAAGCTTTTGTCTCACTTCAGTTGAATATGTTCTCTGCTTGGTTCAGGAACTGGTGGAACTGGTGCCAAAATAGTATGTCTTCGAGCTTCTGCCGTTATGGTGAATTTGGGTTTCGGCTTGCCCTGTAGTATGGGCTTGTCGATAGACATATTTGGTTGATACATCGGCATCGAATCGGGGCTAGTCCTTTGTGTGGAATGGCAGCACGTGGATTCCCGTTCTTCAACCGTTTCCATGACCTCGGTGAAACATTCGACCTGTTCAAAAGCTGAGCTTGCCGAAGGAAATAGGACATCCCATACCAACGACCCCTTACTCACTGCTCTGTGTTGCACCCACAAGTTCGTCCGAGAAAAGTTAAACCTCACATCAAACCGTGTATTTTCTACCCACCGCTGAACAAGTCTGGAGCAATTTTTTGAATATTGATTAATAAGATATCGATTTGCTCTAAACATTAACACAAATTTGCAGTCAGTTGAAGGATACTCTTTGAATCATTAATTTTAGAGCGATGTGCTGTTGTCCACATTCATTAAACTTAAATTAAAAACAAGTACGACGGTATATAAACTAAATATATCTAATCGAACAAACAAAACAGGAAATGATATTTCATGAGTTCCTATTTTCTAATAAATAAACAAAAATAGTTAAAAATGTCATTTGTAGCACTTCTACTTTATTTAAGATTTTTAAAGGGAAATCTAAAAAAACGCACTGTGCTTGAATCCTACCTTTCATCAACACCTAGGTGAACCCTAGTCTCTTCAACCTTGTGTACGATGCCAATATAGCACACAGTCAGTAATCCATGGATGAAGATTTGGATCTTATCACACCTCATTAGTGAAGGTCTTCGTTCCGCTAAACCTGGAACCTACAGTTTACATCGGCACAGTATACATCTGCTCGACACTCTGTCCAATCAGTATGCTGGGTACTTGGTTAGATTCAGTTATTGTTACATATTCTTCATCTTATTGGTATTTAGTATAACCACAGGGGGCAGAGGCAATCTTTATTATGTAATCCTTCCCTATATATTCTTTATACACAAAGACTTTGTATATAGAATATATAGGCTAGGAAAACATTGAAATAGTTTGCTTCTGATCTCTGTGAGTATAAGCATTTCCTGTCCATGGCAGCATTTTTCCTGTATTGCATACAATTTGATGAAGACCGAAATGTAGAAATGTTAGTATTAATGTTTTAATGTTAAAAATCTTCTAATTTAATTATTGATAAGTAAATAAAATTATGTTTAAATTCGTAACCCACATATACGACATGTTTTTTATCAAACTCTAGGTATGTGCATGTATTAGTAATACGTCCTTGTTATTTCACCAGGCTTTTTGTGTTAACAAAATTTCACCTTGTTTAAAAATGTCAGTTGTAAGAGTGATGACTCTTCGCATGCACATAGCCAGAAAGCCGTTAATCGCGACATGAACATTCAGGTAAGTGTTACTGTAAATGGGCTTTTATCTGCTGAACAATGTTAAAAATAATGATTTCCGAGAATGCAAGGTAAGTCAAATATGTATATATCCATCTTACATTAGGTTTGTCAAATTCGCCGAGTATGTTAGATGTAATTAACTTTTTTACAAATGAAAAACACCTTTTAAAACAGGTGTTTTGTTGAATAACGTATTTGATATGAAACAAATATGGAAGAGGACAAAAAGAATAACACGTTCGGTTCACCCGATATATTCCTACGCCGTCCCCATCAACGGCACTAACCTATTATTCTTCATATCCATATACATTTGACCTCCTGAGCCTCATCAAGATCAATGAAATAGAAACCCGGATTATATCACTATGAATGGGGTATTTTAATTGGGTGGCGTGGTTTATATGTCTCGTCACCTCAACAAAACCAAAAGCAGCTACAGCCAACTTTATAAAACAAGTTAAATTATTTGGTTGTGTCAAGGTTAGCAAAACGTGCAATGATTGTGAAAAAATCATCCAACAGCTTCTACATGTATTATCCAATCAAATAATTCAAACGTGCAAGATAGCCTAAAGAATACATGTGAACAACTTGTAAATATTTTATACAATTCGCTGCTAAGCTTGTGTTTACTAAGCCAACCTCGAGGATCAGCATGTGTGTTATCCAGTCTAAGATCATGGTGACCCCAACCAGGTCATAATTCTTGATGTCAATCTCCATCTGTATCTCTTCGACCCACAGCAGTGTCTTCATTCTCTCCTTGTAGGTTTCAGTAGACAAACTGCAGTCCAGCACAGACCTAATAAAAGTATTTAGTTTAGTTTAGTTTATTTGTTTTCACATCAAATTTAGACAGTTGCGTATTGTACTACATGTAGTTCTGTGTATTATGACCTTCTATGTCATAACTACAACTCAAACTTCGCTGGGCACATAATCGTGCAGTGGTGGCATGTGACATTGCTATAATTCATTAACAAACAAGAACAGGACAACATCTTAACTGAAATACTGTAATCTTAGTCTACTTTACAATACTTGTGATCACTTCCAACTGAATAAAGACACATAATGCATGTGCAATGTTCCTAAGACGTTTATTGTGAGCTTAGTTGATTCTATGGTAATGAACATTAAAAAGAGAATATAGAAAGAAATACGCAAGGGTCTAGTAAGAGTTTGATCGAGCAAAAGCGTCAACTATTGCGATATATGAGCCTGCATTAAGAAGGTGCCTGTGTGATCAATCCAGCATTATTACACACATCCTTTGATACCTTAGCTCGCTACGTTGTGTCGTTTCCGTATGTCTACTTTTAGCGACTGCGCTTTCCTTGTGCACGTATCTTCTTATTTTATCGGGTATACGGGCTGGGGCCAACTTGGTTCCAGAGGTCAATGCATTCTTTTTTAACCTGAATTTGAAAACGTATTCGAGGCTATAGTTTTGGGTACTGTATAAGCCGTCTTCATATTATCGCATTTGGCAATGGCATCTACCACGTCGTTATAGTTGGCTGCCCCAAATAAAACTCAGACAACAAGAACGTGTTTACTTCAAGAAATAAATATGTATACACAGTGACAAATATGTTACTCAACTCTTTGATCTTTTTCCCAGGGAATGTTTCCTTAATATCCTTGTCAGAGATTCGTTTCGGATACTCGAACGGTGCGCGTGGTTTCAGCTCCTCATGTAAATCACCTGACGAAATTAATACGTTACAATACAAGTCAACAAATTATACATAAGAATATAAAGCATTGTATGTCAACAATTGCTGATAGTGAAATATATGAAGATCTTTCCTTTAAGAATAATTATACAGGTTATGTAAAATATAAACAATTTGAATATGTCATGTTGTTAGTGTATTCATAAATGCTTGGCTGTAATTCTAAAAGTTGACATCAGGTAATAATACCAATGCGGTAATACTTTACCTAAAACATGCAATGAGAGAAGTCGAAGCACGAAGTCCTGTTCCCATGCGTCCTCCTCTATAATCTTTCCGGCACTTGTTTTCTTCTTAAAGTAAAGAGCCAATGGGACAAAGTGTTCCCCATAATCGGTTGGAGCACTGCAGTTGATAGCCACTTTGTAAATTTTTCGATTGTGTTTAAATACCGCATCTATGGTAACGTTAAAAAAATACTATTTAAGTAATATTTACTAAATCCACAACGCGAATTATTTAAATTATACACGAGCTTTTCAGTGCGAAAGTAACATTCCAATCATAAGAGTAGTGGGCGAAGTAAATGTTTTGATATATTATGTCAACGGCAACGTAAAACATAGCATGCGTTTTGTGAACAGCGTTGTAATTTAACCACACACTAGATATAGCACGGTAAATCTCCGCCTTCTTGTTACCGTTCCGATATGGAAGTTAGTGTATGGACATTCAACAATGTTAAGTTTCTGCAGTCTTTTTTTCAGTTATTAATGAAAAAAGCAGTTCTATTATTAAGAATTTATTTTAAAAAAGATATTCAACATTCAAAGTTAAATGTAATACCACCCTGCAGACATGATGGGACTCGCTTTCTGTGTTTTCTTTTTTCGGAAAGTAGAAAACGATTTCGAACTTTACCTGTTGGATAAATATCGCAGTTTCTATACACACGCCCGCCTTTCCTACGATCACGGAGTTCAAACATGCCTGTATCCCAAAGCAATATATGCCTTGTGAAGACAATGATAGAACCATCTCTACAGTTGTTTTCTATGTTTATTGTCATGGTCAAACGCTCACCAGGTCGACACTGCACCTGCATTTTCCCGCCATCGACTACAGTCGGATTTGAAAACAGAACAACTCCTTTCGGAATGTTGAAAAGTTCATCGCTGAAACAATTTGAAAGAAAATATTAATACAACTAATTAAATATATGTTTTTATTTAACGAAAGAAACATAATTGTGTCAATGATTAATCTTACATATAATACTTTTGTGATTGATATATTTACCAAGCAGATTGGCTACATAGTCAAGAAGATCTCTAAGCAAATATGTATCATGATATTACCAGTTATGATTTTAAAACTTATTTGGGTCAAGGCGGTCAACATAATTAAATCAGTCAATCTACAATGTAAGACGAAAACATTTGCGTTACCTCTTGTTAAATATAGCGGCTTGAAGTTTGTGTATCCTGTGTCTGTTCCCCATTGTGTGCTGTTCAAGATTGATTTCCGTTTGGCAGTCAATGCCACAATTCTGACAAAAATAAGGGTTTTCTGTCGATTGTGTCCTCCATTTCTCCAGTATCTTCTCATATTCATCGGAGGTACTCAGCTTCTCATACACTACCTGTATATCTTTAGCAAAGGAGAAGTAGTCACCAAGTTCGTGAACAAGCTTGACATCTTTTAAATATTTTATAACATAGCGAAAAGCCACTCGTTCGTTTCTTTTTGGAACGAACTTGTAGTCATATATAGCCCGCATTTCATCCCTTTTATACATGTCTGTATGGTATGTCTTATCTTCATGTTCAGATTTATGTTTGTCGACAGCCTCGTCTTTGTTTTCTGCATTATCTTTCTGTTCCACATTTTCGGATGTTTTCAAGAACTTTACAAAAGCATCAGATTCCCTCTGTATGTCCCGGTAAAAGGGGTTTTTATTCATGGCAATTGTCACGTCATGTAGAGGACTATTTTAATTATTCTGAAACAAAACATATTATTCATTTGTGGAAAAGATAAAGCAGATTAAGAGTTTAAGTTATACCAGAGCCATTATAAATAGGTCATTACATTTAATTGCATTATTATTGCTTTGTTGGGCTAATGTACTATTGTGCTCAAACGTGTCTTTGCAAGCTTCTTCTTTGTCCTAACAAGCTAAGGGTTTTACACGATTCCAAATTAAGTGCAAAACTCCTAAAATAAAAATGCTTTAAGAGAGATGAAATTATTTTATTTTAAAAACATCACTTTGTAAAAGTAAAAACATTATTTCTAACGTTTTCGGGTTATTGCAAATATGAAAAAAGTTCAAATTAATATATTATCACATATTACAGTGTTGTAAACCCACGTGACTCGTTTGTCATTTAAATGTACTGCGCAAGCAGCCATTCGCTCGGTTTACATTTTAAAAAGGTTGTTTCAATTTTACGTCTTGTAATGATTTTAGCCTTTGTCCTAAAATAATTAAGCTGTTTTTTGAAAGAAAAATACTACAGGTTGTTAGTTAGTCGCTTCTGTCCACATTACTTGTTTAGTAGTAAATATAATTAAACAATATAAAACCGGTTCTTCCCTTCTCGTATAAGTATTTAAATTGTACAGTTTCATTTTACGAAATGTGTGCAAATATGCCTGCTCTTACTCGTATAAGTTTGGGGATTTGTGGAGTCCTGACAGACAAATAAAGCGTCTAGACTTGTTGTTTGGCGCTGTAGGTTTTTATCTAGGGATAAAGCAGGCGACCTGGTGAGGGAATTTTCTACCATTATAGAGGCAAGGGAGCAGTCACTGTAACTATCGAAGTTATCTACTGAAAAAGCGTCTAGACTTGTTGTTTAGCGCTGTAGGTTTTTATCTAGGGATATTTAAAGCAGGCGACCTGGTGAGGGAATTTTCTACCATTATAGAGGCAAAGGAGCCGTCACTGTAACTATCGAAGTTATCTACTGAAAAGCGTCTAGACTTGTTGTTTGGCGCTTTAGGTTTTTATCTAGGGATAAAGCAGTCGACCTGGTGAGGGAATTTTCTACCGTTATAAAGGCAAAGAAGCAGTCACTGTAACTATCGAAGTTTTCTACTGAAACGCTTCTAATCTATACCTCTTGTTGACGCCATAGGATTTCAGCTTTAGATCAATGCTGTTGTTATTGACCAAAAAATTCAACTGTCCATGTAGAGTTGACAATCATACTCGACAGTACCAAATTTCAATACAAATTAGTTTGTGAAACAAACCTTGAATAATGTTTGGTTTACATATTATTTTCAGGGTTAATCAGAAGTAAGAACGTGTAATGATTTGGATATATTAACAGTTATCAAACTTTAAAAACTCCTTTGAACTCGAAACCTACTGGCAGTTCTGACTTTGAACTCATACGAACTATATTGCATAATAATTATATAAATAACGAAGAACAACCTATTACAGGGGAACCCAGCTACACAATTTATTTTTAATTCAATGCAGTTTTCTCCCTTCTGAAATATAGGTTAGCTGAATTAACTACATTTACCTAGTAAAATTTTTGGTTGGATAGAAGAACATACATCATATACATTACCAATCAGTTAATACCTCAGTTTGTGAAACATACCTCGAATAAGGTTTGGTTTACAAATTATTTTCATGTTTATTAAGATGTAAGAAAGTGTAATAATTTGGATATATTAACAGTTAACATCTTTAAAATAGCCCTGACTGTGAACTCATTGGAACTATATTGCATAATAATTAAAAAAATTTAACATAACACAATGATCTGGTCATTGACAATGTTTCTTCCAATCTACGGGAGTTCGAAAAAACCCATTAGGAATCAGCAAAATGATAAACCGTTGCCTTTAATGCTGAAAAGGTTTAACTTAGTGTATTGCGGCTTCTTAATGATACATTTTTAACTAAGAAATATATTAAAAACAATTGGGAAATTAATGGGTTAAATTCTCTTCCTAAGGCCCAGTCAATTAAGGGATCTTAATCGTAACATCAAATACTTTAACTCTTTCGGAACACCACTCTCGGCAATATATTATTTCATCATTTTCATTACTTTGTTTTTAACTGTAATAATGGGCTATCATTTACCTCACACAATTATATAACACAATATACGATTCAGATCTTAATTGAAGAACCAACTTTTGTATTGTGGAAATTTCTTTATCACTTTGAACAAACTGCTTTGATAAAAGTTACATGTGTTAACCATATGGTAGAATGTCTTGAGGGCCGACAGCGATGCAAAAGTCGATATGATTTTTCTAAATAACTTTCTTATTTGACAAGATATTATCAAGAACTCTCAAGATATTGTTGAATAGGTATAGTCTGAGGCATTTTGACATAAAAACAAAGTAATAATGTCGACATACTTTTAATAATGTGAGTACTTTTTGATCAAAAATCTGTTTAAATCGTCTTTTGTAAAACTTTGCTTAACTCCTTACTACCCTAAAACATGTCACCAAGAATATATGTTTCACTCCTAAAACGATCGTTCCTGAAAACAAAATAAAACATGGTATTTTTAACGTTCTAGTTTTTGACCTTCCCCACCCACTTTTACATTGTGGCCGGCCTTTAATTGAACAGAATAAACTGGGTCTGCAGATATTTTCTCCCCGAAAAGGCATGGTCACCAAAGTATAACTCAAGTTTCATTTCATTTCATTGTTTCATCTATTGGCATTTTGGTTCAACCAGCCAAATATCTAGTCTGTCCACATGGTTGCCAAATAAACGTGCGGAATCGCCAACATGATGACGTTTAATTGATCTATAAATTGAACGTGATAAGACTTATCGATTAGACTAATTTTACCACTAAAGATGTATGATACAGCTTTAATGACTTTAATGTCGAAAACAATAATGCTTATGAAGGATACCGAGTTTAATTTTAAAGAAATTGCAGAAAACATGGTATTGCTACCTTATAAAACCACAGCATATCGCATTAAATCTTTTAGCATTCACCAATCATTTCTCATTTTTGCGATTTTCAGCTTTTTAATACACGTTTATAATATTGTTAATAGTAATTTATATTTTCCATAAATGCATTATTTAGTAAGTAGTTGAGAGAGTACCACTCAAAACTGAGATTTGTTTTACATGAGTATGTATTGATTTTGAATAAGTAAACAAAACTTCGTACCCTATCGAAGCCTTGAATACTCGTATCTTAGTTTATTTGAAACTGAAAATCAAACGTGATGAGTCTTACTAAACAAGCTAATGTGATAAAGCTTTTATGAATCTTTTTATCATTATGCATTAATGCGGCTTCATGCGTCACGCGGGGATATGCTCATATCGCAAAGCTTCACATTTCAATGTACAAAAATTACAATACACATTGTTAGTCCATTTACCCATCTAAATCACAAAGAGGAGTTAGTTTCCTGTTATATAGTAGAGGAAACTTGGGTTATTAGCTTCAAACAAGTAGATCAAAATGTAAGTTACACTAAGTTTGGACATCAAATTTGGACAAACAATAAAACATCCTATAACAATACTAGTGATGATCAAATTGATGAGAATAGATGATCTTTAAAAGAACTTAAGCTCAGCAATATTTAATGTATAAAGGGTCACCTACATACAATATCTACTTATTTAGGATCTTTTAATATAAGCTACTTGACATGTACAGGTTTACGTAGTTATCAGATCCAGTGGTGTATTGTGTTAAAGAATGAAAGAATGACAGTGTTTATCTAAGGCCAGACTTAAAACACTATTTGTTTACAGGTTTATTGAGTGTGGGTCAATAAATGGTTTAAATATAATAATTTCCCAAATGGAGAACGAACTGGATAGGTCCGTGTTTACGGAAGTAACTGTGATTTAGTTTTTAGGGTCAGACTCACAAAGAGAACACATACTGATATATTTACTACAAACTGCGACTAGAATGCTGTTTAAGCAAATAGTTTTGTAACAAGCCGTGTCCCAAAAAAATATCGTCACATATTTAAACCGCATTACAATCATTTCAGTCGGTCGGGGAAACATTTAATATTTTATTCTAGGCCTTCTAGGTCTCCCCGCATGCTTACCCATAGAATGTTCTATAAAGCAAATCAGGCCCATCGATTTGTACCACAATACCCTTTTATACGATGTATTATAAAACAGTGACTCGACTTAAATATATATATATATGACGATTGATTTCAATGCCAAACAGAATCATATTTCACTAAGCCACCAAACTTGCTGACAGTGTATTTTATACACCAAAGCATAGTTTATCATGATTTCTACACCTTTTAAATAACTTCCTTTAAAGGTATATAAACTCTTAAATCGGAGAACATAACACAATCTATACCAAAAACAACAAATCTAATGAGCTTATCTTGATGTTATGAGGGATTTAAGGTCCCGTTAGATAGTTCGAGAAAAAGGAGCCAAGTCATACTTGCCCTAGAGACGGTAACTTTTGTTATTTAAAAAAAAAATACAACACTTCTTCAGCTGGCTTTAATAAGGACACTGCTGAACTAATGTTGTCTTAAATATGTATGTATTTGTCCGTATGATTTTTTTAATTATCAATATGAACATAAATAAACATAACCTTAACTCACGTATGATTTGAAAACACACAAAAACTAAATTTAAAAATACGACTCACCTGGGTTCTTCACTATTGCCGTTTGAAATGTAATCGGTAAAACAAGTATACGTGGCATTTATCTGCACAATGAAACCGAAAGTAAGCAGTTTTTAAAAAACGGTATTGATTACGTATAGTAGAGTTTATATAAACCACGATATGCAGAAATGTGTCCTTTAGTAGAGTTTAAAATGATAAGCTTTGACATCATATAATCAGATATACCCGTAACTAAAATTCTTTATGAATAACCGACATGTACCAACTTCTTTTGATATACATAACACTACTTTGCTGTTTCAATTAATCTATTACTAAAAACAATCAGTGATTGACTTATCATACTGAAGTTAATACATATGTTTATAGGATATGTTCATGGTCTGACAAAAAAGTCATTAATACGGCCAAATATAGAAGGAGTTGCGAATGTTTGTATGTTCAACGTAAAATTTTGTTATATTTGACAGAACCACTGTAACATTCAACCAAGCCGGGTGGGACATTTTAAATCTTCTCAAGAACCACTGGGCCAGACATTACAAAACATTGCCAAAATAGAGGTTCAACGTTTTACATAGAAATATATAGGGAACACTTTTAATATATATTATTCTTATGTACAACATATTTTAAGGTCGATTTAATTTAGTTTGTGCAAGCATGGCCATGAAGTTAAGTTTGAATTATTCAAATCATGGCTCCTGGGCCTGGGTAGGGTCACATTAAGGGTTAAGGGGAAAACGAAGTAAATTATCTTGGATGCCGGAAATTAATACCAGCTCGGAACTGCGCAAGCTTCAGACTAAGTAAAACGAATCAGACCCTCAATAGCAATAGTTGGCAAACGGCTGCTAGACACACAGGGGCAGTAGCACAACCAACACAATTATTATACCGGTTGGTTAGGGAAAAAAGAAATAAACAGACCAAAGTATTTATAACGTGTAATAAATATTCTAACCGCGGTTTCGTCGAGAGCATGTTTACATTGTTCTTTATCCTGTCCTGGCTATCAACATAATGCGCTCTCCATGTTTAATTGTTTATTCCTTAACACTTGTGTTCTGAATATCGAATTTGCAAGCAGGAAGACCACAGGCTCTACCCTGCATGCAAGTCAGACCCCCTACGAACTGAGTTTACCTTCCCGGATTACTCAAGTTCGCTACGGTTTGAAAATGTCACGGGTTCCATCCCCCACTGCGTCATACCGTTATTTCGTTAAAAAGTGGGTACCAGTAGCTGCCTTGTCTAGCGCGGTTTTTACTCGGAATTGCAGTCACTTTTATCCGATTGCACCTTACTTCTTTTCTTACTAGTCATTTTTCAAATCACATCGAACGTCATGAGGTAAGGTGCAAGCAGTTTCTGTAGCATATTTAATGATTCATTGGCATGTCTTCACAGACTTTTCCAAATTATTACTTCTTCTGTACCAAAGAGGCTTATCGTTCATCTCATGAAGTATTTGCTCTCCATCTGAAAATATGTCACCGTTCATAGAGGTGTGTGATATATAAGTCCCACGACTTACTATCCTGTCACCATACTTCAGTTATCTTGTGGCCACGACTTACTATCCTGTCACCATACTTCAGTTATCTTGTGGCCACGACTTACTATCCTGTCACCATACTTCAGTTATCTTGTGGCCACGACTTCGTTATATCGCGATTATTATTGTATATCTCAATATCTTCTAATTATTGGTTTTAAATATTGATCCCAGATCATGAAAACGGTGACTTACATTCATATAGAGAGCAAATACTTCATGATATGTACGAAACCCGTATTTGGTACTGAAGGGTAAATGATTCGATAAAATTTATGAAGACACACCAATAAATAAATTCATTTTAATTATATTCTTGTATTCTAAACTGAATGCACCTTGATTAATGAAATTTGATAAAACTATCCATGAAAAGAGAGAATTTTTTTATTTACTTTTTAAAGTTGAAAATGAAATCGGGCTATACTCGCACTGGGTGCAGAGATATATTCTGCTTGTCAGTGGATATCATTGCGTAGGAGATTGTAACGACCTATCTCAGCTTATCACTGCTGTAATCAACTAATAACTATGCCCAATTTATAGTGTTTTTTAAAAAAAACACACGCTTACTTTCAGTCTCACATTGTGCATATAAATGAAACGTAACCTAGCTTTTCCGATTACATAATTATCAGTTGACATAGGCAAAAACAAAGGTAGGTTGTCATTTTAAAAAAAAAATTAAAGCAGTTTTAGGCTAAGTGGGGTTGTTTCGCCGTAAGTTCAGTTAATGTTTATTTTTTATGATTTTGATAGAAATATAATCATTCTATATGTATCATTTTTCTTTTAAGAAATTTTGATAACTTTAAGGTAAATTATTTTTAAGATGTAAAAATCATGTTCGTAAACTGTGTTTTGGTTTACTTAATGAAAGATACATTTTTGCAAGTTAATCGTCATATTGATATATAGGTGCAAGCTGTTAAATTAGATATACATATAGATTTAATCAATTTAACCCATTAAAGTTAGTGATAATACGAATTGTTGTGATTTGTTTAATGGACCGTACCATGGGCAAGTTTTCAGAGTGCGAGGATAAATGCATAGAATAAAATATTAAATGGTATCCCTTCCTCGCCGACCCACCTCACCCCACCCGAAAAAATCGGACAGATTCAAATAAGTGATATGTGTATTCCTAAATGAGATTTTATAATTTATACTTGTGATATATTAAAGTGGTACTCTTATTCAAAATCAGTACATACACATGTACTTTTGAGTGATAAATCTTTAACTACTTCCTAAATAATGCATTTATGGAAAATATTAATACTGATAACACGTGTAACCGTGTTTTAATAACTGAATACGCAACAATTGATTGGTGAGTGCTTAAAGATTTACTGCAATCTACTATCGTCTCATAAGGTAGAAATACCATGTTTTCTGCGCCTTTCTTCAAAATGCAACTTGGTATCCTTCATAAAAACCATTGATTTCGAGATTTATTAACCCTGTTTGGTAAATCAAAGCAATTGTATTAATTGTAAAGGTAAATCTTATTTGGGAGTAAGGGTGCATCTTTAAACTGTGTTCTAGCCATATGTTATAGTCCTATGAAATCAACTGGTTCGTGGGAGTGGAAATAACGTTTTAAGTTTTGAAAAAAGATTCATATTGTTACTCTTAAACTTACACAAGTCGATCGGACAACTACGGAAACCTATACGTGTCACGTTGCATTATATAAAGGATCATATATAGAACGGTATAACGACTAAGTAAATCGTTACAACGACTTACAAAACTCGCCATAATGACTGAATGCTTGGTATATCGTTCTAGCGACCAAAGACTATGTTATATATATTTCCGATATAATATTTACAAGTAGTTTTAAGTGTTATCATATGTGAGCAAGTGGTTTGTTATTAATAAATAGATTTAGATGAAAGCGAGCTATTTATCGAACAGTCTTTGAATTGTAGCTTAATAATATATACAAATTTATATAAAAAGATATACACAGGAAACTACTGCATGTAGGTGATCCTATGTTAGTTTTACAATCTCAAGCGTAGGTTCATTGAAAGTCATCTAATCTCACCAATCTGGTCATCATGATAACTTTGAAATAACGTAATTTATTATTTGCCCTCATTTCTTGTCCGGTATAAGTGCAACTTACAAATTGATCTACCAGTCCGAAGTTTTTACATGTCCGAGTTTCCTCTGCTGTATCACAGGAAACAACCGCAGTTGTGTGATTTAAACGGGTAAATGGATTTGCAATGTAAATCATATTTTTAACATTGAAATATGACTTTTTACGATATGAGAATTCAAGACTTTATTGGCGTACGATGTTAATCTTATAATCACTGAGTGTATGTAACCTCAATAATAAATAATGATACAATGATTCATTGAAGCTGTATCAATTTTAACGGTTAAATTTGACTGATCAGTGGTATCGTTCATTATTATTGTAGAAGGCCCTAATCTTGTTATGGCAAACGCGAGGTTTGCAATGATGCGTTTGAGCACATTAACGCAACACAGTAATGATAAGACTAATTAATGTTATGGCCTATTATTAATAGTTCTTTGTGTTAATACAAAATGCTATGCATTATCTTTTACAAAAAGAAAAGGGTTTGTTCCCGCCTGAAAGAATTAGTAACCCTCTTCAAGAAGTCGACTGCTATGAGTCGAAGACCTTCTTACAGGAACATTCAGAGGGAATCTGATGCTTTTGTAAAGTTCCTGAAAAAAATCCGAAAATGCGGCAGATACAAATAAGGCAGCTAACAATGACGAGTATGTCGACAAAGATAAATCTGATCATGAAGATAAGACTAATAACATAGATATGTACAAAAGAGATGAAATGCGGGCTATGTATGACACCAAGTTCGTTCCACAAAGACACGAACGATTGGCTTTTCGCCATGTTATAAAGTATTTAAAAGATGTCAAGCTCGTTCACGAACTAGGTGACTACTTCTCCTTTGCTAAGGATACACAGGAAGTGTACGAGAAGCTCAATACCTCAAATGACTACGAGGAGATTCTAGAGAAATGGAGGACACAGTCGACAGAAACCCCTACATTTTGTCAGTACTGTGGCGTCGACTGCCAATCAGAAATCAATTTTGAACAGCACACACTTGGGAACAGACACAGGATACACAAACTTTAAGCCGCTATATACAACAAAAGGTAACGCAAACCATTCATGATGAATGGTTCACAATAGTTAGCTTTTAACAATACGCTTTATACAGATTTTTTTAATTTGCCTTATGTTGAAGATTGGCTGATCTTAGTATGTAGATCGACTCTTGATCGGTTTTAAAATCATACCTGATCATGTCATGATACACGTATGTTATCATTTGTTTGGTGAATACATATTTCAAAAAGTGGTAAAAATTAAGATCAGTCATTGCCACAATAATCTAATAAACTGTACACAAAAATAAATTAAAAAGAACTCTAAAATTGTTTCAGCAATGAACTGTTTAAAGTTCCGAAAGGAGTCGTTCTGTATTCAAATCCGACTGTAGTAGATGGCGGGAAAATGCAGGTGCAGTGTCGACCTGGTGAGCGTTTGACCATGATGATGACCATAGAAAACAACTGTAGAGATGGTTCTGTTATTGTCTTCGCCAGGCATGTTTTGCTTTGGGACACAGGCATGTTTGAACTCCGTGATTGTAGGAAAGGCAGCCCAGTGTATAGAAACTGCAACATTTATCCAAAAGGTATAGTTTGAAATCGTTTTATGTTTTTCATTTTGTTTCAAGACAGAAAGTGAGACCCAGAATGTTTGCATTGGGATAATCATTTTTCACTTTAGATTTTGTTTCGTCTGTTGAAAACAAATGAAGTGCCTTATCTAATATTTATCAAATATATCCTTAAAAAGTACTACTAATGCGCTTATAATTGATTGTTTCACTGGCGTGCAATGCAAGAAGAAAAAACTACAATATGTAAACACTGAATCATGTTGGAGAGTATTAAAGTTTTCGTCCCTTCATGAACTCTTATATCGGAACGATTACAAGAATACTGATACTAACCATGCTTTGACTATCGTGCGGATAAATTACAATGCTATTTACTTATAAGGATGATAGGTATTGAACTTTGCCCTTGATATAATGGTACAAAACATATACTTACTTAATACCCCCGTGCCTGAAATTATACATTCGTGCTGAAACGCCCGTGTATGACGTTAATAACTCGCGTTGTAGATGCACTTTATATTACCTTAACAGCATACTGTGTGAATGTTAACACAGGTGCAGCATTTAGACACAATCGGCATGTTTATGAAGTGGCCATCAACTGTAGTGCTCCAAACGATTATGGGGAGCACTTTGTTCCGTTGGCGCTTTATTTTAAGAAGAAAACAAGTGCCGGAAAGATTATAGAGGAGAACGCCGGGGAACAGGACTTTGTGCTTCGACTTCTCTCGCTACATGTTTTAGGTAAAGTATCTACCATAACCGCATTGGTATTCATAACTGATGTCAAATTTTACTGTTTCAGCCAAGCATTTATTGGTATATTAAAAACATGGCATATTAAAATTGTTGATATTTTACAAAACTGCAAATATATGATGAAAGGATAGATATTCATATGTTTTATTTACTTGCAGCGATTGTTGAGATGCATTGCTTTTTAATGTTGTGTATAATTTGTTTACTTGTAATTAAACGTATCTTTTTTCAGGTGATTTACATGATGAGCTCAAACCACGTGCACCGTTCGAGTATCCGAAACGAATTCCTGACAAGGATATTAAGGAAAGAATCCCTGGGGAAAAGATCAAAGAGTTGAGTAAAATAAAGAGCTGTGTAAATATATATGTTCAGTGAAGCAAACACGTTCGTGTAATACTTGCTGAGTTTTCTTAGGTGCAGATCTTTTCTTTGAACTGGAGCTTAAATTGCGGGACTTGCTCCTGTTTTTAGAGGTATTCGCCACGTTGCTTTGAATCTGACATCTTTTTTAGACTTCTATGAAAAGGAGAAAGTCAAAAAAGTCTGGCTGCAATATAAAAGAAGGAGGAGTCGTTCTACAACAAAGAAAATATCTGACTCTGAGAAAAGCAGAAAGTCAATGCATATGTCAAACTCAATTTATACGTTTATTTCATTTTTAAACATAAACAATTATAACAATGTTTAAGATGACAATACCAAATGCGATAATCTTAAAATACAGCTGAAAAATACCCCAAAATATAGCCTTAAATACAATTTTCAATTCAGGTTAAAAAAGAATGCATTAACCTCTGGAACCAAGTTGCCTCCAGCCCGTATATCCGATAAAATAAGAAGATACGTGCAGACGGAAGGCGCAGTCGCTAAAAGTAGACATACGGAAACGACACAACGTAGCGAGCTAAGGTATCAATCAATGTGTGTTATCATGCTGCATTGATCACACATGCACATTCTGAATGCAGGTTGGTTATACATGCTCATACGTCGCAATAATTTACATCCATGCTCACAACAAATACACTTCTGGTAATACTCTTACGTTTGCGTATGTGTAATAATCTTATATATCAAATTAATATTACCATATCATCCGCTATAAAGGCAAGTTAACATTATAATGCTTAGAAGAATGTCACTTGAACCACGTGCCTTATAAAAGTGGTGTTACTATTATTAGAGACTAATATCACAGCATTTCAGTTCAGATATTAATTGTTTGTGAATGAACGAACGAACGAACGAACGAACGAATGAATGAATATAAGCAATTTACTTGTGACAACACGATTATGCGAGGTTTCAGTCCTTTTGACAAACCGTGAAGAATTAAACACCACATTTTTAAGTAATCGTAGTATAGACAGACATAGACCGTTATAATACATGTGCATTTGATACAGTATGCAACTGATAATTATCATTTTACAGTCATTAAGAGTGATTACATCCATATCTGAATATGATGCTAAAACAAATAAACTAAACTAAATCCTTTTTATCAGGTCTGTGCTGGACTGCGGTTTGTCTATTGAAACCTACAAGGAGAGGATGAAGACACTGCTGTGGGTCGAAGAGATACAAATGGAGATAGACATCAAGAAGTATGACCTGGTTGGGGTCACCATGATCTTAGACATGAAAACACAGATGTTGATCCTTGATGTCGCCTCAGGGTCATCACTAAACCAACTGACATTTCTGTAGACAACATGACAATATGTCAACAAAATAAGCGTGGTGAAAGAACGCAGAAGTATAACTTATACACACTCATACTGAATCTTACTAAAAACAACAACAGCACACTGACAGAGTGTCGAGTAGATGTATACTATGTTATTGTTAACTGTAAGTTCCGGGTTTAGCGGAACGAAGACCATCACTAATGAGGTGCGATAAGATCCAAATTTTCATCCATGAAGAGCTGACTGTGTGCTTTATTGGCATCGTACACAAGGTTGAAGAGACTAGGGTTCACTTAGGTGTTGATGAAAGGTAGTATTTAAACACAGTGCGTTTTAGATTTCCCTTTAAAAATCTAAAATGTAAAAGTATTTTTAAAAGTGATATTTGTATCTATTTTATACATTTATTAGAGAAAAGGAGCTCATGAAATATTGTTTGCCGTTTGATTTGATATATTTAGTAAAGATACTACGTATGTGTGTGTATTTTGTTATTAAAGTTTATTAAATGTTGACAATAGAACATCATTCAAAGAGTATCTTTTTATGAACGATTGATCTTTTAAATAAATAAATTGTTTTGTGCTTGTAGCTGCTGTTTGTGTCCAGATTCTGAAGGGTTGGACTATTTATCGCAAACATGTACAACTGGAAATAACAGGTGCAGAAATAATAGCCAAATGTGGTTACCGGAACTTGAGACTTACACGTATTATTTAGCCAGGACTCTTGTTATTGTCCTCAAACTTTGTTAAATTATCAATGGACACAGTGTCTTGATCATTTATTGGTAAGATCAAATAAGTAATTTCAGCACTCTGACTGGCCGACCAAAGAGGTTCAATGTCATTGTTTTTATCAGAATGATTTTTTAAAGTCTTCTTTATAAAATTATTCCAGTATAAAAGATTTTACTTCCGTATAGTATTTTACCACATCACGTATTTGATGAATTTGTCGTTAAGTGGTTGGTTTGATAATGGCCCTGTAATTTGAACTCTGGCAATGGCATTTGCTCTCGGACACCATATAATGTTGTTGTTTTTTTCTATTTGACTGGCTCAGCCTTATTCGTCAGTATACTTTGTCAAGTTAAATATAATGTAATTAGATCCGTTCGGTAAAATTAGATTAAATTTCGAAGACCATTGACGTACACTATCGGACTGAAAAAGAGTTCAACTAAAATTCAAATCACAATTAGTTCACCAGATGCGCAGCTCTTTGATTTCATATAACGTTTCAAAAGAAAATACACTATCTTAAGAATGTAATTGGTCCCATTCATGAGTCGCAAGTTATAAATTCTCGCAGAATATGAATAAAGATATCCATCAAAATGTGAACAGTAGCACCTGACTTATGCATCCAGTTGTAAAGTTAATCGATGGTCGCATTCGATTTAATTCCAGCATATAAACCGTGGCATGAATGTAGTTATATTGTGATAAACAACTTTATACTTTCATTAACATGACACTATTAATGTGGTGTGTTAAAACAATTCAGTTAGCATAGCCATTCTTTCAACAAATATTTATCAAACAATGATAATTTCAGATTTACCACTCTTCTCCGACGTCAAGGATTCTTGTCTGCTGCCCGGAGAACACTGCCGCCGATATTGTCATGTTGAAACTGATCAGCAAGAGTTTATCAGGCACGGTGCAGGTGAAGGACATTTACAGACTGGCCAAAACATGTTTAACAAAACTGGTTGAGGATATAGCTCTGCTCATATCGCTCGGTTTTTGGCTGGTCAGTAGTATGAATGGTTCCATGACTTATCTGCCTCTTTGGTCAGTAGGGTTATGTCAGGGTTGCTTTACAATTGACATCAATGTCCGATAACTGTCAGCAGTCAATGATATAAACTAATTGTAAAAATAAGGTTTTGATTTGGTCATGGTTATTCATGGACCAAAATTTATTGGTTTTATTTATCGAAAGTCAACAGATAGCACGTGGACAACTTATCATAAATTAACACAACTGGTTGCTGGACAGTATCAGGACAGACCTCAGTTTACTTAATTTTATAACTACTTATCATAAATTAACACAACTGGTTGCTGGACAGTATGAGGACAGACCTCAATTTGTTTAATTCTATAAAACAATTGAAAATTAAGAAATGTTATAATAAGTAGAAATAAGAGTTTGTTTTTATTAATTATTGTGGTTTGGAACATTTCATAAGAAACGATAATATGTCTTACTGAGTTTTTCTTAAATTTTGGTCATTTAATTCCTATATTGCATTTTCAATAAATAAATTAGAAAACCTTTTTTTAATAACAGGACTTCAAGATGTGAAGAATCTTGTTCCCAGCTGATCACTGCTGGTGACCCCAAACAGCTTGGGCCCGTCCTCAGGTCTCGTTTCTCCTTCGAGTATGGACTTGGTAAGTTTAATTATATTGCATCGACATTACTTTGTATTTCAATACATGTGTATAGATTGTTGTTGTTTTTCTGAAAAGAGCAACAATGTATGGACCTTTTTCAATATCAAACCTCATAATGCATTCAACAATGGACATATGTCATACCTTGACGGTTTAAATTTGACAAGGAACATACAGTTTTAAAATACACTGTTATGGATCTACTTAAATGGCATTTAAGGAATGTTTATTTTGTTTTTTGGTTTGCTCTGGCAGACTTGTCAATAATGGAGCGACTGATGAGAGACGTAAGAGAACACCAATACAGAGACGACAAGGCTTACAATGTTCGTTATATCACCAAACTTGTCCGTAACTACCGTTCCCATGACGACATATTACGTATCCCACGGCAACTGTTTTATGACAATGAGCTGATAGCATGTGGAGACGAGATGATTCTCAACTCCATGCTGGGATGGGACGGTCTGCCTAATCAGAAGTTCCCAATCCTTTTCCATTCAGTGTTTGGAAATGACGAACGGGAAGAAGACAGTCCCTCTTTCTTCAAAAGGTAAAATTACCAGAACGACCATGTCAATGTGCATGTTAACTAAATATGTATAAGCATAGAAAACATACTGAAGCATTTTAAACAAAACACAGCTATGGTACTATATATAAAATAACACAACCATGTGAGCATTTTAAATGCTATTTGATATTATGACGATTGTGTCATTTTTCTTTAAAAACAAATGCAAGAACCTTTTTAGCATGGCAATATTTTATGTTCTTTTATAAGAGATGAGATCGCACAAGTGGACAAATACTTAAACAAGTTGCTAAACAAGAAGAAGAAGGGACTACAGATCAAACAGGCAGACATTGGCATCATTTTTCCGTATAGGAAACAGGTCAGTGGACGTCCTTTCCCGTTGGAGGAATGTATATTGTTTATCAGAAACGGTTACAGTTAGTTCTAAAAATATTCGATGCAAGTGTAAGAACAATTGGTAAAACGTGTATTTGATCCAAGTGTAGTTTTAGACTCAACTGCATGTTCTCAAAAAGGAGTCACCCAGAACATTATAACCATCATGACCTGTCGCAGGCAACATGCTTTCCTGCTCAAATGATATATGATATAAAGTTTATGGTTGAGATGAAAGCAAGCTGAATTTTGTAACATATATACATGTATGTCAATTAGTTAATGCTATAAATGTTTACATTATCCATAGTGTTGTAAAAGCATGCTCGACCTTTGATTTCAACATGCCTTTAGTTATTTCTGGCTAGAATACAAATATGTATTCTTATGTGGGTTGCAGCATATTGAAACGATAGTGAGCAAGTGATTATGGCTGGAAAGCAGTCGGAGCAACTTCTCGGACATTGTCAGTTTTAATAAGAGGTATCATATAAGTTTATATATTGAGTGTATGATTGATAGCAACGCATGATAATTATCTACTAAATATATTTTGTAAAACTGTGTTCCTAATTTAGGTTCAAAAGTTGCGAGAAATGATTCGCATGAAGAAATACAATGTGAAGAAAGGGGATATTATGGTGGGGTCAGTGGAAGAGTTTCAAGGTCAAGAGTTCAAGGTCATTATTATTTCCACTGTGAGGAGCAACAAGAGCTTAGCATATCAGGAAATTGACCTTCTATTTAACCTTGGCTTCTTGGGGAACCCAAAGGTACGCATATCAGGGACTAATTGCTGCGTTATAAATACTATTTATATTTTATGCTGTATTTGGTTAGGAAGAGTTTTATGCTTGTACATTATGTAAAAACATTGCATGCTTTTGGAAGCATGTGCATTGCCGTATTCCATTTTGTGATTTTAAAAAGCGCATATTTATGATAAGAAATCGGTTGAAATTTATGTAAAAGGGAAAAAGTAACTGAACCAAACGATTGTGAATTTATTTAATATTTAATCGAACATTTTTCTCCTTGACATTTTTTTATTCAGCGATTCAATGTCGCAATAACCAGAGCACGTGCGTTACTGTTCGTTGTTGGTAACCCGATCACACTGGAGCAAGATCCCTACTGGAAGCGGTAATGATTTGTATACGAGTTCATGAATACTATTAACTTATTTAATATGCTATGTCTTAAATTATGCTTTGTCTTAAATTAATTTTGAAAGGATAGATCCTTCGGAAACACAAACCACATACATTAATTATGGACATGGCAGTCTCGGTTTTTAATTGAAACTGATCATGTGCCGAAACAAAATATGCGACACTGCCAATACCGCCTGGCACCGGCTTGAGTAGTTAATATCTGTAAATGATGCATACAATGATTCAGAAAGACCAGAACATAAATAACTACGTTATAAGAGAGGTGCGGTTCGTCCTTCTACAAACACTTTACATTTCTTCCACCCAAGATAACTAGATCCAAATATTTTTCCATGTTGGCAATCAGTATCTTAGGTTGTGAGAACTTACATGACACCGGTTGTTATTCAACCGTTCAGATTACCAATAAAGGAATTATTTTTCGACAATAAATAACTCAATTTTGAATTGTTCAATGGACTCTGACAAACATCTCCGGCAAGTGATAAGAACGAGCTAAGCTCCCAATCGCATCTTGTTAATTTTTAGCCGACGAAAATGTTAAATGTCATTATCCTAAGACATCAGTAGACTAGTTTACATTATTCGCACCTTCGAGAATAAAGTTATGCTATTTAAAATATATTATTATTTGAATTGTAGGTTTATCGACTTCTGCGATAGGAACGGAGGGTTTTGTGGACCACGGGGCCAGTTCTCCAAAGGGAAGGGTGGTAAAGGTGGGAACGCCAAACCCGGTGCTTCAAATTCTGCAGAAGAGATAAAATGTTGGTATTTCTGTCCACTTTATGGAACAGCTAGAAACGTTAATTAAACAATGACTAATCGATTGATTAGTTACATGGATAGAAGGGTAGTTTAAAGCGATGTGGTTGAAAGACTGAGTTCTTTAAAGCGTGCATGATGTACCACTTCTGACATGTAAACAGACAAGAGTGAACAGCAGTGAAAGGTTTTGAGCTTTGTCAAATTATGTCCGTCTGTCTATTCATAAGAACGTCAATCAGATGTTACAATTTGTTTGATTGGCCTCAAGCAATCCGATATTACACAATTGTGACGATTAACACACACGCTACTGTCGTATCCACGAAAGTCGGCCCCAGTTGTAGTATCAGTTTTGTTAGCTTACGAAGCATATTCTACAGTCAGAATGTAGCTCTGGTTATAGCTACCCTGGTTTTACGTTTATCAGTGTATGACAGTGTCATCTCCCGGACGACAAATAGTATTTTAGTGGTGAGGCAGTGACTTAGATCACGGATCCGCCACGGTGTGTAGTGTATACATTAACTTCCGTGTGTATATACGTGTTTCAGGTGAGATGGACGAGATAGGTGCCAGCTATTTGGCACTGACCGAAGACCCCGAGTGGCCTGCGAGGAATTAGAAGTGATATCTCGATACGTTTTGCAACATTCCAGATAGAAGAAAGATTTCTTAATTCTGCATCCTTAATTTCATGCTCATTTAATGGTCGAATCCAGTGGTCTATTCACATAATGGTAAATTATCAAATGTACTCAAGACACGCTTTTCCCGTATGCTAATCTCAGAGAGGCTAGGTTTCTTAAAGAGAAATGTGGCAAAGTTTTTTCACTAAATGAAACTGGGCGTGTTCTCCTGCCTGTGATATAAATGACAAAGTGTGTAAAATACTGGCTAAAGCTACTTAATATGACCCGACCTAGATACACACGCCAGTGTTACAAACTGTTACGTTCATTGGGCGAGCAATGTAGACAAAACTCAGAACTAGTCTCCACGCAACAATTGACATTTTGTCACATCGGATTTTATTACGTATGGATTGCAAATGAAGTCGGTCATCTCGAGGTTTTTCTACAAATATTTACAAATCGACTACGAGGCTGTGCTTATCAAAACATTTTGGTCCGATATTAACTCACCGAAGGCGTTGTGCTATAAACTTTATAATTCGGCATTAAACCCAGACACATACATCGCTGTTCCTGTTCCATATATATAAATTACCTTTTCAACTTTCTGTGCTCAAGCCATGCCAATACTATAGAAATTGATAGACATAATAACATTGACCAAGAATATCGGTTTTGTAGATACTGCTTAACCAAAAACGTTTATGTAGTTGAAAGTGAACTGCATTTTCTTGTAGAGTGTCCATTGTATACTGAATTTAGGAAACACTACTTCAAAGATGACTGGAATGCTGCTGTAAATGCTCAATACAAGTTTATAATGATAATGACCGAAAAAACTAATAAATCGTTGGTGCTTTGTCTAAATATCTTTATTTTGCTGATATTTAAAGTCTTATATAGAATAAGTCAGTCTGTTAATTTGCTAAAATTGTTATTAATATTATTATTATTATTATTATTATTATTATTATTATTATTATTATTATTATTATTATTATTATTATACAGTGTACATGTAATGTTGATATTCTATAAATATATCGGTTTGTTATTTTGTGAAGAACATAATATTACTTCGGATGCTCAATTCGGATTTCGAAAGGGACGCTCCACAATAGATGCTATTTATATACTGTTATCTCTGATACAAAATTATTTGTTTGAAAATAAAAGACTATATATTATTTTTGTCGATATGATGAAATGTTTTGATACAATTTATAGAAATGCATTATGGTTGAAGATGTATAAATGTGGAATACAAGGGAAAATACTTGTTCGGAACATGTATCAAAGAGTTAAATCATGTGTTAAATCATTGTCATCATATTCTGATTATTTTAGTTATGCTGTAGGCTTAAGCCAAGGGGAAGTTATGTCCCCTTTATTGTTTTCTCTATTCGTAGAAGGTATTGAATTATATTTGTAAAGCGATATTAATTTAGGATTACACATAGATGATATTGTATTGATTTTATTATTATTTGCTGATGTCATGGCCATTGTAGGCAAATCTCCTGAAGAACTTCAAACCCATTTGGATAATTTAGCAAATTACTGCAACACTTGGGAATTAAAAGTTAATACTGATAAAACCAAAATTATGGTGTTTCGTAAGAGAGGTGGGTTATTGCCCAATGAAAAATGGACTTATATTCACGTTGTTAACGACTTCAATTATTTAGGTGTTGTGTTTAATTATACTGGCAGTTTTAGCCTTAACCAAGAACATTTGATTGGTAAAGCCCTTAAGGCAATGAATATTTTATTTTGCAAATGTCAACAGTACGACTTGAAACCAAAAATATTGTGTCAATTATTTGACGCATTTGTTGGTTCTATTTTAAATTATTCGGCAGAGGTTTGGGGCTACACAAAATCTAAGGAGTTAGAAAGAATTCATTAAAATTTTGTAAAAGATTATTGAGAGTGAAAACAAATACTTGCAATGCCACTGTTTATGGCGAATTAGGAATATTTCCTATATATATTCAAAGATATGTGCGTATAGTGTCATATTACTTTAAGGTTGCTACCACTGATAATATTATTATCAAAACTATTTATACGCAAGCTAAGAATGATTATGACATAGGTTGTCGTAATTGGGTGTGCAACATAAAAAAGATATTAAATGAGTTTGGTTTTAGTCATGTTTATGACGATATCTACAATATTGATGTTGATAGATTTATAACATGTAGAATACACGATGCTTTTAAACAAGATTGGTATGGTACTTTAGAAAAAAGCACGGTGCTAGATATGTATAGAAATTTTAAGACTAGTCTTGAATATGAGAGTTATTTAGACATAATAGCCCAAAGTTTACGATTTTTCTTTTGTAGACTGCGAATTTCCGTGCACCCACTCAATATTCAGACTGGTTTACGATTTTTCTTTTGTAGGCTGCGACTCTCCGTGCACCCACTCCATATTCAGACTGGTAGATACGCTAGAAATAATGTTGTTCGAAACCAAAGATATTGTCTTTGTTGTAATTCCAATGATATTGAAGATGAATTTCACTTTATCTGTGTGTGTCAAGCTTTTAATGATTATAAAAAATATATTAAGAAATGCTATTATACAAAACCGTCTGTATTTAAATATTTACAACTGTTGCAATCAAATGATAAAATAGAGCTTATTAAACTATGTCTGTTTGTTAAAGATTCGCTTAAAGTAAGATCCACGATAATTAATGTTAGAACTTAATACTGTAATATTTGTTCATCCTCTAATTTAGAAAGAATATTTTTTTTTTGTATTTATATATACTTGTTAGTATTACATTGTTTGTTATTATGCATACACGTTGACATTGACTAGTATAAACATATGTGTTGTTGACGATGTACATTGTACAAGTCGAAATAAACTGTCTGTCTGTTATTGTATTATCAAATTCTGAAATTCAGTATCAAGTTCATGTAGTAATACTAAAGCAACATTTGTTTGTTAACCAAATTTTATTTGTCATCACTTATTTGTTTTGTTAAAATATAATCATATAATTTGGGCCGGTAACCTTATACTGCAAAAAAAACGATATTGATATTGATATTATACGAGGGAACAGGTTTTTTTGTAATTTATGTCGTAATCTTTAGCAGATTTTTTTGATTTTTTGTTTGTTCAATTATTTATTTCAGTAGTATTTTATAATACCTTTTTTGTAAAAGGTCAAACATTGTTGTATTGACCTGAGTTTTTAATTTTTACTTCTTATGGTGGCAAATTGTGAACACAGTTTCTACATTTATGCAGGTGTCATGTCAGTTAAAACAAAACTGCCATTATATTTTAAGTTGTTTTCAAGTGAGATAACTTCAATGAGAACATTTTGCTAAACGCCGAGAGCGTCGTCTATCGTCTGATAGAGAATGCAGAGATAAACAAAATATTTAAAAAAAAAAAAAAAAAACACTAAAATTTTCATAATTTTATTTAAATATTTAAGTGGATTGCATATGTCATATGTGAATCCCCTATACGGTGACAAAAACTTGTATGGAATTTCAGTAATTTCTGCTTAATTGTGTAGACATATGACTGACGGTGTTATGTTGGTTTTCATTTAAATGTATGTAAACAGAAACATAGATTTTTCAATTACTAAATTTTCTGACCTTGACATGTTATGTTAATATCATCTTTCGCGTAAGAAAATGCATGTGCTTGTGTAAATGCATGCGTTATTTCGTATTTGTGTGATTGAATACCTTGAATATACTGATGAAAAATGTATATAATTGTTACTTTTATTTAGAATAAGTTGTCTTGAATATGTCGACTTATTTTAGGAACAATATTTTCATCGAGATCGCTAAGTTTAAGCCATTCGAATGCATATTTATTTTTATGATGACCGTCTTTTATTTCATCCAACTATCAACGGTACATATCTTCAAAAATGTCTATAACATATAGTTATGCATTATGTTAACATAATTATAAACCTTCTAACGAAGTATTCAGTTAATTATACCTTGTCTTCTAAAATATTTCCTTCATATATTTAAATTCACAGCTTCTAATACAGATCCAACTCTATCTTCTAACTGTTTATATCTTAAAGTCGCATTGTTTAACACCATTGCAGAACTATCAACACCATCTAGAGTATCTCTGTAATGCTGCAAGATACAAACATTAACATCCACAACTTTTAACACATGACCAACCATTGCAGCCCAAACTTGGTGTATTCCCATTGTCACAATATGTCTTGGTTTGACAATGATCTTTGACCTTGCATTCGCAGGTAGAATATTACTGGACATCAAAAACAAATTTTGTGATGTTAGATGTTTGATTAAATCATCACCATATTTGCTAGTCTTCTTCTTTGCTGGGGGCATTCTCACGCTAGACAAAAAATGAGCATGTCTAAAAACAACTTCTGTGGCATCATCATAGTCTCTCAGAACATCAAGTATTGAATATGTAGTATCATTTTGAGGGACGATAAATTCATCCAGATCCGTAACTTGAAGCCATTCTGTAGAATGTTTATTTCTATAAAGACAATCATTTATAGCAGCCAATTGTCCGTTGTAGTGAACGTCTTCCTCTGTCAAAGGCAACGTCCATGGTAAAAGTTCAGCTTCACCTTTGCTTTGGTAGTAATCCAGGACAGTCCATACATTTTTTGAAACATCTGAGATGTAAAAGTTAAAGTGCTCAATTCCTAGCAACTTGTTCAACTCGATCCATTCAATCAGCTGGATAAAATTGTCAAAATTGCCAAATAAAGGTGACACACATGCAGTGAGATTGTAACGTTTGGATCTTTCTGATTGGTTGACCACTTTTAAAAGGTTTAGAGGGTCTTCAAATGTTTCTCTGGTGGCTATTGAAACAGCTTCTGGGAGAGACTCGGTGTCTAGTTTGCAAATGAAATACATTGCTGTGTGTCTGAAAATTGAAAAGTATATATGACCGTGTGTACAAACCCCATTGCAGACTTGAAATATACTTGAGTCAATTTTTGATAATAGACTTAGCAAAAGCTTCCCTGAAGTAAAAAAAACACAGGGTCACATATCATTCTTTGGAATACTTTTATCAATCCAAAAATGAACGCGTTTTCTAATCAAATCAATTATATATTTCATCGCAAAAAATAGTCTAGACTTTATTACACAATGTATGACAAATATGTCGTTTACGAATTATTTCACCAACATATTATTATTAAACATGGTCGTATATGTAATGTACTGCTTTATGCTCACGATTTATGATGTTCTTCGTTTATGTTTGCAGTATACGCCTGCACAACCTCCAGTTTGCCTTTCCGGGTAAACCAGAGGAGACACAGCGTTTCTGGGCTGCTTCTTTTGGCTATACCCACTACGCGTATCTTCTTAGACCTAGAATTCAAACATACTTATAATTTAGGGAAAATCACAAACGGGCAGGGTTCAACAAACAAACATGTTTCCATAATTGGCAGATCAGTGTTATATTGTATACGTTTTACCACAAATGGGAAGCCTTTTTAATTATATTACCACAAATTGGCAGATTTGTACTCCTGAAATGACGTCAGCGGCTGTATTCAATAAGCAACTAAGATTTAACCTATATTTAAGATTAGAAACTAAATATTTTGATTGGCTCGTATATTTAGCTGACCAATGGGCTGAATGGATAAGATAAGCTCAATAATGAATAGTGACCCTGAGTACTGGAAACGTTTAGTAATGTCATCATTACAACACTACTTTAATTATTCTATTATGAAAACTAACGGGACAGTCCCAGTATTCTATCATGTAAGCAATACCCGTTTTAGGGTAAACAAAACCCGTTTTAGGGGCACAAATCTAGGTCTTAAGAGACACTGAACGAAAGACGAAACCAACAAGTACACACAATACAGACAGACGAAACATGCATCACAATAGCTCTATCAATTAATGATGGGGTCATCGCCTTGGAATGGTCAGTATAGCATTAGCTCAGGGGGAATTAAGTCATGTTTATAAGCGTATCACCTCAATTTGGTCCCTATTGAGTGGCTTTTTGAAAAACGAAAACTTTCTTTAAGAGAAAGGTGTCTGTTAAAGGCGCGTAATATATGTTGATGCAAAAAGTAATTAATTTTAATGCATTATCATGTTTAATTTAATTGACCTTAATGATTAAAACGAAATAAGGCATATGGTATAGGTACAGGTAAAAAGATATAAGCGATATTTTGGCGTTGTTTTATCTGGGGAAATTTGAGCTATGTAGCTATTAATTAATAAAAAAATAACATTTATAACGGTTAATATTTTTATCCGTACCCGAATTATATGCTTTTATGTTGTTATGATTTAAGTCAAATGATTTAAACATGAAAATGCATGAACATTTATCAAAATGACAAAAATGCTATACTTAGGTTCTCCATATGCACTGTAGACAAAAATGTGTCCTTCCCTGTCAACTCTTTGAAAGTCCCTTTCTATCCGATTTTTCTTCTTTAAACCTTGGCTTAGTTGCTCAAGGTGAGTTTTAAAATCCTTTCCTGTTCCAGAATGCACTGAAGATTTCTTGGGTTCCATGTTCAGCTTATTTGAATCATAGAAAACAATCATACCCATCGCTGTTAAAACAAGCAAATAGTAACTAATTTCTATGTAGTAGCGAGTCGACATTTTCATGCAATCTATTTGTATATATGTTATCTGCCGTATTGAACAAAGCGACCAGATAAGGTTGACCTAAAAAGGAGTTGACTGCTTTCCCTTACTCAATTGTTAACTTAGAGTTTTAAAGTGAAAAGTTCATACAGAATTAATCAGTAAATTTTAGAAATATTTCAGCAGTGTGGTAAAGAAACCCAACTAAGTTCGTTGAATTAACATGGCTTTAAGCTAAAAAAACGTTGCTTTGTAAAGCAGCATAAAGTTACCTCATATATAACTAGCCGATAAAAAATAGTTTTAAAACAGTCAGCATTCAGCTTACAACATGGAAGTGTAAGCATTCATGTGGAAAAAGGGAATAATAATGAAGCCGAACTGCTTTGAAAACCGCGTAAGAGGCCATACCATGCATAAAGCCGACGGCTTGTAAAGAAGGAAATGCTGCCCTCTTTCTTAGTGTGTCTATACCACGTGATAAATTGCGTCATAAATGCTACGTCGGAAGGCAATATTTTGATTTGAAAAAAAGACTTTAAACAATATATCTTCACTATTTCTTCACCCTTTGAAATGAAAGTTAGCGCAGTCTACGCCGCTTACAGAGCCCCGCCTTCGATCTTTTTACCAGAGTTTGATTGGGATTTTAGTTTCTTTAAACACTTCGTCAAACCTTTTCACAATACGGCCGTCTGACGGAGCACTGTCAAAACATGATTTTGGAAACAGGTTTGATAAAACTAATGACTTTATCAAATGTCGGTGATAAAACAAATGCGGGGCTCTTTAAAAGGCATAGACTACCCTTTGTTTGATTTAGAAAGGTGTTGTACAAGAAAAGTTATCTTTGATTTAAGTCTTCATTTAAAGCATAATGTTGCCTTCCGACGTAGCATATATGACGTAATTTATCACGTGGTATACACACACTGTTTCTGGTCATCCCGAGGCTCGATCGACTGCAGACAATTTACAAGTCATGTCTTCAACCTTGGAAGTCTCGCGCCCTTTTCCTGACGCTCACGCGCCAGTTGATCGAAAAGAAATAAATTGTGTTTAAACTTTAAATGATCATGTTTTGGGGTTGAAACGTATCTATGAATGAGATAAGACATTTGTTCGGTTTCAAGGGTCTAGCTTTGTTTTGTATCGAAAACCGATATAATTTGATAAATCTTAATACAGATGTACCTCCATTTCTATCACTAGGCTAATATATATGTAAGCTCCTGTTTTTTTGGCTCCTGCTCCAGCCCCAAAAATATTCTTAAAATATTCACGTTGATTGTATGTATGTATGTTTAACTTATAATATCATGTAACGAGAAGCATGTATATATATATATATATATATATATATATATATATATATATATATATATATATATATATATATATATATATATATATATATATATATATATATATAATATGTTTAAGTTACTTTAATAAATATTTTGAATCTTTAATCTTATGCATTCCCGACGAAATAAAAGCACTCGTTAATACTGGTTTATCTTAAATGAAAGTTCCTTGAGTGAAATTCAGATGAAAATTGAAGAACTATTTCTACCTTCTTTTGTTAACATGGATGTTTTTCATGGGGAAATCGTTCTTATTACTCAAGAATCAGCATATTTACAAAATAACGAAAATACATGTGAATATGTAACATATTTGTAACAATGCTATACTGAATGCAAGCTGTAACTTGCATATTCCATGCATTCGACGACTTCGAAAGTTAATTCAAATGTAAGCCATGATTAGACTCATCTCCGAAGGATAAAGGTCAAGGTTACACATAAAGGTCATGGCCAGATTTTGTTTTAAAGGCCTAGTTTAATCCTTCTATAAATGCCCCCCCCCCAAAAAAAAACACAAAAAAAACCCACAACAACACACCAACAAAAAAAACACCCTGAATTGTACACAACCACTATGTATTGATCTTAATTTCATGCCTAATTGTCTTATCAGATGTCTGATCTGAATATAATCCTGCCGTGCAGTTTTGGAGGTTTTATTATAGAAATAGCCCCTAAATGGCCCTGAGCCAATAAACAAATATACAGGAAATTGGCCCCTACGGTGACATCAGTGCAATTAGCAGGAAATGCACAGCAGGGGATTGTCATGCCAAACATTCCTTACACTAGGCCTTTAACTGCGTTAAACTTTCCCTTTTTCATCATTTTGCCCAAACAATCTATTTGCACAAATGTTGAACCTCTGGTTTTCATCGCATTGCGGCGTTTCTAATTTCAATTTTATTCCGGAAATGTTTGTCATTAAACTTCGTTATTATGATATTTAGGGTTTCATAAATATTGGTTCTCGTTTCAGTTTTTTTCGGCCGTGCACGTCTATTATCAATAACAATGCTATACCGCAGGCGAAAATAACCGGTACATGTAAACGGGTTGAACCTTTAGTAGAGTACCGACGACATATGCATATAAAATTGACCTTTTTAAAAACTTTAAAAAAAACTTAATATAGCTCTTGGATGATGAAAGACGTTTCTTGAAACATAGTACGTCACACAATACGACGTGACGCGCAATCTTAATCAGCGCAGATTATTCAACAGCGTTGTCAACAGTCAATTGTAACCCCCCCCCCCCACCCACCCCCTCCCAGGTCCAGGGAATAACGGGGACTTTGCCTTTCGGTCCAGCCAAGCCCGGGTAAAATCCCCGCCCTGCGGCGACGAACTGCTCGTAAAGTCTCCGCCAAATGCCCCCGCACCCCAGGGAACCTAGTTAAGGCCCATTCCCCGCTATTTTTGACGCGAAACAAAACCACCGCATTCACCCGACATTGCGGGGCCACCTGGAAGGTAAAAACACGACCCATTTCCCCGGCTATCGCCGGTATACCCCCGGACCTTGGGGCGTGGTTACATTTGACTGGTGCATAAAAGGGACATTTCTTTTCCATGTGCTTATTATTCGACCGCTCCAATTCGGATGCGGAATGTCGGGAGTTTAAATCCCGCGGCAGCTTCAAGACGGAAGAGATTAAATTATGCTACCAGTCGCTCCCTTACCTAGCGCTCGTTACTAAAAGGTTAGTACTGAGAAAATGGTGTACTCCGTACGGTTCAATCTTCGTGTATCGGTGCTTTACACCAAGCCCCAAGACGTCTCTTCGCAAAGAGCTAGGGTATCACACCTGTATATCGCTTTGTTTCTTCAAATTTTCTTATGTCTGGATTTGACTGCGTATTGCTTTCACTTCTATCTCATGGCATTTGAAAACACAAGTTAAGTCGGCATGGTATTATGGCGGGGATCGAACTTTAATGCAGCCAATAGGAGTGGACAGACCTTGATAAACACAAATAAACAAAACGTTTGCTTATTTATAGATGACATTCCGAACGTTCCGCCAACTTTGTGACTTCAAACAACTTGAAAAACTGTTTTTGTTTCAGACGATATAGTTCCTTAACAAGTGGTTTAATTGTATATACGGGTACCCGGGTACTTGAGGGAAATTGACGATTGGGTACCCGTGTCCAAAATTTCAACCCATCCATGCCACATCAACACATCGTTCGGTTTAAATTGAAATGTATATGGATTAATCTATGTCATGGATAAACAAGTATCTTCTTTTATTTGCCTGTAACAAGTATGTGTGAATAGTTACAAAAGTTTATTTGTTATTACTACTTACAAGATATATACATTTTAAGGTATTTGATCATACACAAACATACTTAAATATGTTAAGCATTGATCGAAGTTCATTGAAACACAATAGAACAAAACGAATTCATTTTAAATTGTCTGTGCCATACATTGCGCTGTTCAAAACATGTGATTTGATTCAAACATAGTTAAAAAATATATGCCTGCAGGAGGTCCATCTACCGACTTATAAATAGGTTTATATTAGGTTCGTGGCCCAACGCAAACTATTTTTGCGGAAATCTGCCATTTTGTTCTGCACTGGACATGTTCCGCACTTAAAATTCTGCAAAATAGTTTACGTTTGACCCCTGTACCTTGCTTTAAATAATTATGTTGACTCCTAGTTTGTGATAATAATAACAACATCTTTGGTTTAAGAAGGTAACACATTATGACAAAATTACAGTGTCAACTATAAAACATCATATTTTTGATGTGGCCTATTAAAACAAAACATAATGACATACAGCTTTACACATGTATGTATATATCCTATTATTCAAATATCATCATAAACGATAAACAACAAGTCATATAAAGCATTATTGCATAAAATGTGTGTTTTCGGTCCGTTATTGCGGTGCGTTAAAACGTATAAACCCGGGCGTTATCGGTAGAAAACGTGCATTATTCAGTAAATTCACGTGCCGTTAATTAATGACCGGCTTTTTGTTTTACATATGCGCTTTCGTGGCTCGCATCAATGATGCCATCATAACAGCTGAGCAACCTGGTTTCTGACCGAAAGTGGGTCAACGATGCCAACTTTTGCACAAAAACAAATAATATCAAATAATTAAATAAACCGCATCTAACTTACATATTTTCTTCTGACTTGTCTTTTCCAGGAAAGCTGATACATGTGTGTTTACTTTCTGCAGTTGTTTTGACTATTTGTTTAGAAGCACTAAATTAAGTTTAAAACGTTCAACTCCTCCGAACTTAAGTTATTTCTGTCGATTTTATTCAGAACAAACGACTTAGATGGACATGATTCCATTACGTCGTATGCAATGAACAAAAAAATTTCAAAAAAAAATCTCTGATACTGAAGATGCTGTACATTTTATCAAGAAATTGTTTACAAAATTTTCAGGCTTAAATTAGTTGTCAAAACAAATACTGGTTAAAGTAGGACTACATCGGTAATTAATCGATAACCCGATATGTATTGTGTGTAAATAATCCCAGTTATCCAGTCAAATTCCCCCCCCCCAAAAAAAAACCCCCCAAAACTTTCCAAACGAATGACCACTGCAAAAAATGGCAACGAAACAAAAAAGCAACTGCCGAGTTATGTTGCGGCCGAATCGAGCTTAATGTAAAACCTTTTCAATGACATCACTCATGACGTCACACAAGCACCAGTTATTGAGGTTATTTTGAACTAACTGTTTTTGCATTTTCGTGACTTTTCACAGCCCTTTTAAACACAAACGCTTCTCATCGTGTGTATTTTATGCAATAATAGCGATCATACACCATTTTTCGGTCGTTATCATCTGCAAAGGCCCTTAAAACAGTTTACAACCCTCCTGCTACGCACTCGGGCTTTAAACCATTTTGCGGGCCTTAGCAGATGGTTACGACCTCAAAAAGGTGTATTAACCTTATATTAATGAATATTTAAACATGTTAATTATGTTGTGGATCATGCAGTTCATCAAAACTATTTCAATAAAATGTATGGACAAAGAAAACATGTTATTTGTTGTTGTAAAGTAAACCTGGGAGGAAAAGTGCGCCCGGTGTGGGGCTCGAACCCACGACCGCCGGAACACTAGCACGGCGCTCTAACCAACTGAGCTAACCGGGCGGCTGGTTCTAACCCACACGCACTACAGTTGTACAGCAAGGGAGACAATTCCTTATGTGCAAAATCTTCAGTTACCTCCCCCAAAATGGAACTCAGTTGGTGAACTGCACTATAGACTTTGGGTAAAATATGACCAACATACTAACCAATCAAAACTGTCGTAACATTCAGTGTGTGAACTGAATGAAAACAAAGATGGCTGAAAACAGCAAGGGTGGGATTTTAAATAAAACAGAAAAATTTCTACGCCGGCGAAAAACCAAGGTACGTTTAAATTGTTTTCCGATTTAAATCAACCACATTTTCTTCCATTTATCTGCACCTAAATTTGGGAGATTTTAACATTAACACTTTAGTTTAAAAAGGCAAATTATCAAGCAGGTGTGAAAAATGACTGCTACCAGAGTTGACAAGTCTAGATTGCTCCAGGTTATTTGATCTGTCAACTTCCCAAGTATGTGTAGAATGTTGGTATAAAGTATTTTATTTCACAATTTTACAATAAAGAACATTATTATTTGTATCTGTGAACTCTGGTGTCATGTTATTGTTGTCAGTTCGTATCATTTCATTTCAATCTTAAAACTTTTCTATTTTTAAGGCAATAAAGGGAAAAAGCATTATTATATTATTATTATTTTGGTTGTTTATATTATACAACTGTCACAATTTACCCCAATACGACATACAAACAGTGTAACAGAATGCATACACAGGGATCAATGTCTAAGATTCTGACGCTATTTTTTACATCATAAAATATATTCTATATATATATCAGAATTTTTTAAATAATTTAAGTCTAACTCCCACATATGAAGCTTAGACTAACTGGGATTTGTCAGCCGTCTGACCACAGTCCCACGTAAGCTCTTTTCCAACATTGTTGTACAATGATCTTTGGCGGAACTTGACATCCAGGGTTCAGACAATAATTGAAAATGATGATTGTTTTAAATTAAGGTCCACCATATTGGGACGGACCAAGAAATAAATCTGCCAGCAATATTTTATTTCATTACCCTCATGCGAAAAATCTGGGTAGGCCGGGAAACCGAAACTTACATTTTTTTTTGGTACACCTTACTCAGACTTGCTACAGCTGGTCTGTCAAAAAATCAAAACCCTGTCTATCTGCTGTCCATCATGAGTGTCTGTCCCCATAATGATATGTTGAAGTTTTTGTCAGAACTGTTGAAACCTTTCCTTTGAATATTAAATGTTATATATATTTCAATGTTATAACATTTTTATATACAAATATATATGGGAACACCTGTTTTGGATATATATAATTATATATATTATAAAATATATATGAACATTGTTTGCGTCTCTGGCACCAGTGTTTCAGTTCCCTCCATGTACATTCAGTTAGTCACATTACAACATTTTCAAATCTGCTTCATTACATAAAATCATGTCCCATCCTCTTTGCATACCAATTGTATTCCAAAGATAATTTTGTGGATATGTGAGTACCATGACTCCGGCTGATTCACTTGTATCAGAATTATGTGTCTTCAGAAAGTTTAATGTTGTAAATGAGTAAAGGACTCAGGATTCGCAGCAAAATGAATTGCTATAGATGTAACATTATTGTATTGTTTGTGGGTTTCTTTTGAATTAATTAGTAAATACAATGCATGTATCAATGTTAAAGGTTGGGATTGTTCAGTGTAATTTCATTGGGTGGACAATTAAGACTACCATGTAATTCGATTTGAGGGAGGGGTTTACTGCCTGCAGAATATGTACTAAAATCACCTCAGATTGTCTGGGTGTTGTACATTGTATTTATTACTCATACAACAGCGTGCAACACTGTTGGCCTCAGTTGATTGGTTGTCTGCATGTACCAGTCACCAGGAGGTTACCGTAAATTAAAACCCTTCTCTAACACTAAAATCAGAGCTCCATTAACTTGATTAAGAATTTGAAAGTATGAACTTAGAATTTCTAAGGCTGACATTAAATTTTGGAAGCTTTTCTCTATTTTGTGGAAGAGTTCTCACACTACAATTGATTGCACCTTTTGTCAACTATTATGTACATGTAGAAAATTCAATAGTTTACAACTTAAATATTAACTTGCCAACTTCATGAGTTTATATTAAAATTATTCCTTTTAATTCAGGACTTATTAAAAATGTGACAATTATTGACCATTAAAGTAATGCTAACACCAGGTTTTGATATTTTAAACTTTAAAGCTTTTAACCTTGAAAAATTTCTCAAATTTGACAAGTTTTAGCCCATTTTTGGTGAGCAATGTACTTCCAAACTTCCTTAAACGAAGCCCTGTAAATGGAAGTTAATTTTCTAAGAAATAAGAATTATTTACCTAAGCACATTTATGATAATTTTGACATAAATCAGTTCAATCATGATATTGTATATTGTGATACTCCTTTGATAGTGAAAGTTCAAAGTGCATGTATACATGAACTTCTTCCCTGGCCTTGAAATATTTATTCTTTTTAATACTTCCCTGTGCTTGTGGTATTGACACTTAAAAGTTTCACTACAAAAATTCCATTGAAACACCTAAATATAAATAGGGGATATTTGTTAAATAGCGGTGTTTCACTGAGAAATTTGTTCATAATAATTTAAATTATAATTTAAATTTTATTTTTATACAATTTTTTTGAGATCACAAGTGAGTTTTTTTTTTCATCTTACACCAAAATTTATGAAAATTGTTTATATGCAACATTTTTGAAGAAAAAGAGATTTGATTGGTCAGATTTATTAGGAAAATCATGAGAAACCATAGCATTGTGAATTTGTCATGATTTTTGTGACATCATGACATTTTAAAGAAATTCAACTGGGCATAGTAAGCACTATCTTTCTTTTAGTAACCAAAATCAATCAAATTGGGTAAATTTATGAAATAGAAAATAACAGCAGTGAAAATAACATGATATTTCATGGAAAACCATCAGATTAATTGTTTTCTTGGAACTATATTTTTATACTCTTATTATCATTAAGCCAATTCACATCTGAGTCCAAACTACTAAGACATAAATTTACACTCAATTCCTGTACTCTTCATATCAGTTATGATGATATGTAATTTAATCACATTCTTAAACTACTAAAAGTACCAAACAAATAGCAGTCAAGTGTTTAAACTGTTGCAAATTATCTTACCTATTTGTTTACATTTGTCAAATATGGTTCAATCCTATAATTTCATTCATGATAACAATTTAGATTCATGCTGTTCGAAGTGGAAAGGAATGCCATTTAAAAGCATTCATTTTCGCAAGTACGTGTTAAAGAATGGAGCTGTACATTTGATTGAGAAATACAATTTTTGATGATCTCTTTTCTAGTAGTTTAAGTTAGGGTCTAAAAATAAATCTGAGTTTAGAGCAACGGTCTCAAAAATGCTAGATAGGGTAGGGACACAGTTAAATCAACTCAAATGGCTTTCAAGGTCAACAACAACTAAAATTTGGAAAATTAGATGTATATTTTTACCTAAATGTAAGAGTCGAAAAGTCTCTAAGGTCGAGGGTTTCTTCCAGGAAGGGTCTGGTTGCCTTAAACACAGGCATTTTTAAGGTCTTCATACCTTTTGTAAAAAAACAAAACAATTTAATTTAAGCATTTAACTTCCATATTTCAAAGAAAAACTTAGAATTGATGCCAAAGAAGTTCATACTTTCAATTTTAAATTCTGAATAGGAAAACTTCCAACTTAATAAGTTTGTTTAACATCATTTTTTAAGTTAATAAATTCATATTGATAAAGAATTTGATTGTAATTTTCAAACTATAATTTCGCTGACTTGAAGATGAAAAGAAAAAGCCTAACGTTCTAGTCATTATGAGGATGACTGTATGAATCACATTCAAATTAGTTTTAATTATCGACTGACTAGACCAACTATTATCTGTTTGGTGTTGACAAAACTTTGATTGCCTTCAATTAACTTTCAGCACCTTGTATACAGTTTCATCCTGATGTACATGTTCTAAATGGTAAAATTTTACAAGGTTGTCAATCATTGAAATCAGCCGAAGTTTAGGCAAAACCACCATAGAAAAAATATTTCCGGGCTTGTTGAAATTCTGAATTTTCTATCCGAGACTTTGGTGATTATTTCTTTTCCAACCACAAATAAGAGTATGATTTTTGGCTTGCTCATTCAGAAGTCTAATTTTGATCACTTAATTACATCGCAGCTGCTTTGTTGTTGTTTTTTGTAAGAAAAAAGTCTAGGTATTGTCATTGGCCTTCAGTTGTCATCCGCGGAGCACCATAACTCAAATTATACAAAACATCCTTAGATAGAAATAATTAAATTTACAAGTATGCTGTCTTAATTGTCCATCATTTATCAGCAACGCTATTTTGAATCATGTGTGGTCTGTTTGCGGTGTTGGTACATCAATAATATTTTGGAATTGTTTTTACCGCCTGCTCCTTGCAAATTGGGAAAAAAAGTTGACTTTGGGAAATATACAGAATCAGCTGGCCAAAATAGCAAATATAATGACAAATATTGTTTTCAATTTTTTATGTGTCATTATGTTGTGAAAGAGTTAGTCTTTTCAAGATTTTGTTTATTTTTCACTTAATTCATTGCTCTTTTATTCATTAACGTAGTCTGCCTCTAAACATTGTTTTAGTTGAATTTCTGTCTACTAAGGCTTTCAGCTTACCCCTGTAGTTTTCATTGTATACACATGTAATTAAATTTGGTTAAACCCTTTTGATTTGATACATGTGTACACTGAACATTTCATATACTGAAAATTATTTTTGATAAATTAAAAAATGTTCAACCTGTTTGATTATTTGTTTAAATTGTTATTTTTTGTTTATCAAAAATAATGTCAAAAGTACATGTAGTGCGTCAATAAATATTCTCTATAAAGTATGTTATTTGCCTAACTGCCTACATACATGTATGCTAGTTTTATTTATATTGATTTACCACATATATTCATAATATTGTTTAAGTCATTATATGTTATTTAATGTAATGAAGTATGCTGCAAGCTGACTCATTTGGATGATATCAATAATATATATATATTAATACCGTTAAGTAAGATTACAACACAGCCAATGTCTGTACACATATCAAGCTGAAGGTTTTTGCGATAATGAGTCGTATGACAGCTTTTAGCTATTGCAATGATTATGTGCATAATATTATATAAAAATGAACAAATGCAACAAAATTTGCATACATTTTCAACACTTTATGATCTACATGTATATTTGTGAAAATAAAATTAGAAAAAAATAAGGGAAAATGATGATAGAATTTGAAAGTTTGAACTTTAACATTTAAAATTTTGTATGTGAGTTAAATTTTGGATGCACCTATAAATAGTGTCTAGTGGTTTTGTTTTTTTATGAAAAACAAATGGGGGAAAAATAATGTTTTTGTTAAGCATCTAAAATTTCATATTTCAGCTATGCACCTGTAAATAGTGTGGCTATCTGTATCAAGTTTCAGGTTTTGGGTTTAAAAGTCAGACTTGAAACACATTTATGAAAATTTTGCTGAATTGAATATTTTAACTGTCTGCCCAAAGGCTGTCTGCCCAAAGGCTATGCACATGTAATGGATATGCTAGGTTAAAAGCTGTTTGTGAAAACTGAAAGGCTGTAAATGTACATTATGTGAAGTATGAATACCCAAGTTGCATTGAAATATTCAGATTTGTAAAGAAAATCCCCATATATGAAACAATGAAATTATTTGCAACCATGATTTCAATTGTTGGCAATTGGGCATAACACATCAATCGCAGATTTAGCCCATTACTGATGCAACCTAAATGTAAATGTACCTGTATACATACCAATAGTCGCAAGACAATGTGAAGTTCAAAATTGTTGACCATTATGGCCTGAAAATGAAGTGTAGTTACAAGATATTAATTAACCGATAATCTCATGACGAAGTGTAAATCCAAGACAAGAGAAGTAGTTCCAAAATGTATACCAATAGCCCCCAAACCAAGTGTAGTTCCGAAATGTTTACCAATAGTTTCAAGACAAAAGTATTAGTTCCAAAATGTATACCAATAATCTCAACACATTTTTGGATCCAAAATGTATACCAATATTCTCAAAACCAAGTGTAATTTTAGAATGAATACAAATAGTCTCAAGAAATAGTGTTGTTCCAAATTGTATATACCAACAGTGGTCGAAATTAGCACAAGCCCGCAAGCCCTGCACTGGTAAAATGTCTTTCGGGCTTGCTGAAATTGTGAATTTTATAGCAGGGCTTGTTTAAAAATTTGATGCCAAGCAATAGTATAATAATTCGGGGTTGTTGATTCAAAAGTCTAATATCGATGATTGTACCAATAGTCTCAAGAAGACAAATTTAGTTCCAAAATGTATACCAATATAGTCTCAAAACCAAGTGTAGTTTTAAAATAAAAATAAAATTAATAGTCACAAGAAATAGTGTAGTTCCAAAATGTGTACCAATAGCCCCAAAACCAAGTGTAGTACAAAAACAAAAACACATTATCTGAATACAAGAGTTGGAGTTCCAACGTATACAAATAGTTTCAAGACAAGTCTAGTTCCAAAATGTGTACCAATTGTCTCAGACAAGTATAGTTCCAAAATGTATACCAATAGTTTTATCATGTGTACATGCGGCATACATTATTTCTGTCCTGCTTTACTGATAAGCTTTTAAGATATATCAACCTTATACCGAATGACCTTTCTTTATTCAGGTATTACAGAGCCTTGGAAAGACCGGTAGAACCAAAGATGACACTGACTTCATAGAAGGATGTCAGAGGCTCGAAAGACAACAGGTTTGTACTGTTGCTTGGGGTGTTGGGTTTATACAGTAAGGGTGGGATTAGGATTTTTTGGGGTGAGAGGTTGATACGGTATGGGTGGGGTTATGGTTTGATTACATATTGGGTTGGATGAGGTTTGGAATAGCTATATGTATCACAGTATGGTACTACTGAACACTTTTTGGAGGGATATCAGAGACTGGAAAGATAAAAGTGATGTAATGTTGGGATGATGATGGCTTTAAGGCAAAAGGCAAGATATTCCAAATCACCTTTGTGGAAGGTAATCATATGTTTAACAGTGGAGCCCCTAAGCCCTGGTATGAAGGCCACACAACATTGTAGAGACAGTAGATTGTCTGCTTTATAATAGCACAGTGGCTAGCAGACCCGCTTCACAGCAAATTGTACCAGGCCTTAATTCCGACCTGGTTGTATGTGTCATATATTTTTGGTTGGACTTGGAATGGTGATCATCAAGCTGTACATGTGGGTTTCCTCTGTATACTCTAATGTCCTTGTTAGCGTAAGACCATATTCTTGTGTACATTTCTCAATTTCAATAATCTATATCAACATCATTAGATTGGATACTGCCCAATATGGCAGATATGATAGGGGATGAATTCTCGCTTCTTGTTAGCTTTTCAACAGTCTATATAGACAAAGAAGGAAGTTTCAAAAACCATGATTTATATGTCCCTGTCAACATGTACATGTAATTATACATTGTGGTTTTACATTCAGTTACGCTTAAGTTTCCTTTGTTTCAGGAAACTGCAGTGAAACTTCAAAAAGATCTTCGGAATTATGTACATCATGCACGAGGTAAGGGGACAAGCCAGATGCTTATCAGCATTGAACAAATCTGTAAAATATCTACTTCCCTTTAACATAGTTGAGTGGTGCTAAAGCAATTTCTACTCAACTGTATTTGGTTTAAAGTGTTGGCAGGGGGATTTAGGGTTATCCCCCAAGAAAATTGTAAAAATTTCTTGTCTGAAATAGGCATATTTTAATCCTTTTTTCTGGTATATTGAAATAAAAAGTAAACTTGGACAATTTATGGGGGTGGGGGGCACCGAGTGCACACCCCTTAATCCACTTGTGAATGCCATAAAGATAACGTACTGTTGTTTATGTCAGGCTCTAAAAAAAACCCTATAAGCTCCAAAGAGCTTTTTATTGTGAAAAATATATATATATTATAAATCATGATTCATTCCTCAGTGATACAACATATACTGATTATTGACAAAGATCGATATTGTTCAGGGATTAAAAGGGGAACCTTTTCAATCTTGACCCGTAGTGCTTTGGCACTCAGCTATCACTTCAAATGATACATCAATGTTCTGACAAGAATGGGAAAACATGAAAATTCCCACTGCCATACATGTGCTTGTGCGTATACTAGCTGGGTATAAAACCATTACCAATATTCATAGGCTAGAACATCCATGCATTGTCAGATTGATAGTATATGGTAAAAAGTCCTGGCAAGCACAAGAGCCTATCGGCCCAGGTATAGGGGTTTCTGATAGTATATGGTAAAAAGTACTGGCAAAAACATTAGCCTATCGGCCCAGGTATAGGGGTTTGAAGCACCATACTAAGTTTTACTGCACTTTGGAATGGTTCAAGGGCACAGCCTTGGCATATGGCTGATACATGTACGTTTATAGGTGCAGCATGTGAAATGTAGAACAATGCAGCAGCGTATATGCATTAATAAAAAGAAATTGATTCAAGTATTAAGATAAAAACGTGAGAATGTCCTGTTTCGGGAAGGAAACCACATCGATTGTGCTTGTTATAATTTATGATTTATCACTCAGAAAAAATAGGACTATAATGAAATTTGGTATTTAGTTTCCTGTTAAATGCAGATATAAATTATTGTTTGTTTACAAACTACACAAATGATGTGTTACTCTTTTCATAAAATAGGTTATTTTTAAATCATTGGTTTTTCGAAGGAAATGGCAATTTTGTCATAATGTGAGCAATTCCTTGGCCTGGCTGCATCTTGACCATGCATTATAGGATTTTCAAAATACTTGCCATGAAGGTTCACCATGATGAGACTGCTTGTCACACAAGACCCTGAGGTTTGTACCTCAAAGGTCGAGGTTACATTTACAGTCCGTCCTGACTGAACCTAGGCCAGGCTGTATCTTGACATGATGCATTATAGGAGTTTCTAAAAGCTTGTGCATGAGTCAACTAAGTGCAGGTTTTCTTGTCAAAAATGCAAAATATTGTTACTTAAAATGTCATTACTGAAAAATGATATTTTCTTTAAATGCCATGCAAGATAGATCACTGAATGTCTTACTCACATTTCCAAGTCTCTGGATTCATACATTTACCATAGGGCACTCAAAACATAATCATTTCGAACGTAACATTAAAGGACACAAATAAACACTTTTTTTTCATTTTTTCCCTCTTTGGATTGTCGAATTAAAATTACATGGTAGAGTGAGAACCCTGTCTTCGTGTTCATTTCATTATTAAAGTATTTGAAGATATCATTAATATTAATGATGTACAACTGACTTCATCTAAATTTGTTCCATTATACAGCACCTTTATAAAGTTGGTTAGTTATAATTCCTTCAACAAGTTTTTTCGTTGCTTACAGCTGTGTGATGGAAAGCATCTCAATTATGGTGGGACATTACATATTTTTTATTTTTTTTGTAAATGAATAAATATGTTTGACTTACAAAAATAATAATGGGGGATTGAATTAGTATAATAATAACTCAGTGAATATTTGATCACATTGAAAAAATATTTTTTTTACGATAAATATCACTGTAAGCATCATAGAAGTATACATAAAAGACAACATTTATAAATGATACTAAAAATATGATGCATTTTGTATTATTTCAATATTAAATGGTTTAGTAATAATATAATTATATATGTTGTGTTTTACAATATTGCTACCATCATGCACTGTTAAGTTTTGGGTTTTGTACAGGGCTGTCGCGAGGGGGCGACTTGGGCGAAGTGGTCGCCTAAAATTCCCAGACTTCGCCCATTTGTATCATCAAAGCGACATTGACTTCGCCGAAAATTTTAGCATATTGTAAATCTGTCAATCAGCGAGTATTAATGGCCAATGTCCCATTAGTCAAAACATCACAATAAGCCATTCATACAAATTGGTAATCTCCTAATCCGATAATTGGCCGTGTCATCCAATTACCAAAACATCGCCAGTAGGCGGAGCTATTGAAAGTTAACCAATCAGAATGTACATTCAGAAGACCCTGATCAAATGATATAAGTTCGTTAAAATGAGATAGAATTGGAGACATAATTATGAAATATCGTGTCAAGCATTAATTTAAGTTAAAAAGTAATTAATATATGTATTGAACAAACAATGCAAGACATTTAAACATTGTTGCTTTTGAAGCAAACGGCCATAGCCATCTCGGGCCATCGGCAAGTAGGCGCTAAGAAAATCAATAACATGACGTATCACCAAATATTTGATTGGTTTTAGTGAAATGTTCATGATGAAAAATGATTTGTAAACACAGTACATATATAATATATCTATAAATATTATGTATTAGGCCTAAAAAAAATTATGTCCGTTCCGGGTAACCCGACCCGACCTATAAGAATACGCCGACCCTAACTATTTTTTTCTGTTTCTGAGCAAAAAAAATATTCGTTAGCAAATAGAGAGTTGCGGAGGGCGGATATATGCAGATTTTAATCAGAATTATTGTTAATATGATAAAACAAAGTCAGGCAATGACATTAATGTAGGAAAGACTGCCATGTGCAAGAAAACACTCTTAACTTACGACAGATTTTGAAAAAAATCAATAAAATAAAAAAATCCCTACCTAGAAATTTTGGGAAGGTTACCCTAAACAAACTATTTTATTTTTTTGGCCTTATATATGTCAGTGGTGATGACCAAATGATTCCCTAATGATATTCATAAAAAAACAACATTAACTGTGAAAAAAAATCAATGAGTGATAAAACTGCAGCTGGTTGCTTAATGACAGTTATAAAAGTGATTGAACTTGATACATTTAGGGAAATAACAACATACTTACATACATGTATTATTATATGATTGAGTTGGGAAATATGCTGTCATGAAGTTTGTTAGATTGGGGGTAATGTGCCCTCTACCCCACAGGTGTAACGAATAAACCCTCTGTTTTCTGTACAAATTCTGTGTAACAAATTATTTTTATGACAAATTACTCTGCTTACACCGTTTCAAATATAAGAGCCTACACGACCTCATGCATGGGCAGAAAAGTCTCATGAAGACTCACTGACTGCATATCAAAAAAGGATGATGGAGGGGGGCAAATGCGTAGCACATCAAACATGGGGTTAATTACGAATTACATAATTATTGGCTGATTTAAGATGATTTTTTAATGATATTTAAAAGGGTTTCCCTCTTTTGGTCAATAATTATGTGATGCTTAATTCATAATTGTGTATATGTCTGTATGTGCAAAATATCAGCAACATTTCTTTGTAATTTTGAATTATAAAGATGCTGAAAAACTTCCATTTCATTCATAATGTCTTTGAATGTTTAGAAATATTCTCTTTCGGAGAATATAATGTATTAATTCAATAAAAATTGCCTGAACTCGGTTAAATATTAATCAATAACTTTTAGATTGCCGTTTTGAAAAGAATTGTAGGACAAAATTTATTGCATCTATTTTGTATGATATTGAATTATTGTTTATACCTATACCTTGTTTTAAAAAAGAACATAATTTATTTGTGTTTTTACTAAAATGGACTTTTTTTAATGTTCAAATATTTAGCTTTTATGTACAATGATATATCATGTTAATTGAAAAACTCAAATTATTTATTTTTGTCTGGACAGATATTCACACTTAAGTGCAGTTTTCTAGGTATTTAAGAGTTTGATACAACATCTGCAAGACTGTAGTTTGTCCGTCTATAAATTCAGGTATTTATTTGAAGTCTTGTTGGCACCCTTCGACATGTTCATATGTATACATTTCAAATCAAGAAGCTATCATTTTTCACTGTTACAGATTGTTACATATTTCAGACTATGAATATTAATGTTGAAAAGCCATCATTTTCCAAAATGACATTCTTTGGTCCAAACAGTGTATCGAATGTCAATGGTAGACGGAAGATTTGACATTTTGGCCTAAGGACAGAGCTTGTTACTGATAAAACATCATTTCTGAGACACCTTATGTCAATATAATAATGTGTATCAATGAAAATCTTTGTTGTTTTAAATGTCTTAAGTGTGGATTTTCAATGAAGTTATTGTAATCCTAAAGATGAAGTGATGAAATTCAATTTACCGTGCATATGGTTTTTGCGTGACCCATTTATTTACTACCTATCATATACGCAAAACCCAGTGGAGTAAAAACCATAAAATTCCTCAAAATCATACACCGATGAAGGCTTTTGTAGTCTTCTATCATCGAGTTTCATTCATTTTACACGATGTAATGAGTAGTCAGGTGATACACAAGCTGTAGTCCATTTATAATGTGCGTGTTATTTGCGACTTTGCAATTTTATCCTTTTTATCAAAAAAAAATACAATTTGTTTTTACATGTAAAGTTCATGTAAATACTGGTACATTTATTCAATGATTGGATAAAAATATGTTATGATTCATTTTATCTTTTCAATGGTTATTTTGATAAAGATGTTGAACAGAGAGGTATTTAAAGGTGCACGATATACTCTCCCCCCCCCCCCCCCCCCCCCAAATTATTTTTTATTTTAAAGCATATTATCATGTTGAACTCATTTGACTTTAGTGATTAAAAAACCAAAAAAACATACTGATAATTATGATTGATGTAAAGATAACAAGTATTAGCCTTTATGAATGTTTTTTTTTAATCATAGCTATGTGGCGTAACAAAGAAAAAGAAGAAATATCGCTATTATTTTTTTACCTGTGCCGACATTATGTGCTTTTTTGGTTTTTGACTATAAAAAATCAAATGAGTTAAACACAATTATGCATTGAATAAATATATTTATTATTTTTTTATTTTTTTTTTGCATCAACCTATAATTAAATGCCCCTATATGGTCATCATGGAAATACATTAGGGTTATTAGTACTGTGTTTGTATACAGAAGGTTGTAATCGACTCGAGTGGATTTTTGCAGATTCGGATTTCGCAAGGGGCAAGCTATAATATATCAAGTGAAATCTAAATCTGCAAAATCCATGAGAGTCCAATACATCATTCCAGATCAAAACGCAGTACTAATAACCCTTTTATAGATTACTGGTTATTTCACTTAAAAGCCACATGTTTTCATAACAAATGTCATTTTAACGACGCACTATTTTGTTTTATGACGTCATTTTAACATCGCGCAACAATACTTGTTATGACGAAACATCACAATCATAGAATAAGGCCGTATTGCACTGGAATGGAATACACAGGGACTACCATATTATATTGCAATATGAATTGCATGTGGATTTATGATGAGTATATAATAAATCTTATTATCTTATGAATAAAAAAGGGTAGTTTTCAGTTCAGTGGTAAAATTACTCTTAATAATAAAAGTGTAAGGTTTCAAGCGTTAACAAGAAAATGATCCACGATCCTGTTTTTCTACCCTGACGATGGAATCTTATTTTTGAGCTGAAATTTGAAGCATAATACGGCAACGTTACTTGATCATTTCTGATAGCAGCTATTATAGTCTGTATAATAGTTCTAATACATAATGTACTCACATTTTTGTGGACATATAATATCAGTAGTAAATAACCCAATAGATATTTAATATTTATTTAAAATGATACTGTATTTGATAATGATAACATTTACTCCTGAATACATTTATACAATATTTTAACATTCCTTTAAACCGAAAAGATAGTACATGTTGCATACCAGGATGTCCTTAGATGAAGGAGAACAGAATAATTTTTAAGCGAAATTCATGGTATTAAATTAGTTTATTTCAGTGCTATGTATTATAATTGTTTACATCATTAGTACAGAGACGGAGGGGCTGTCTATTATAAAAGGTTCACCTCTTGCTCAAGGGGTCATCTTACTGTCCCTCTAGATGCACTTTCTTCCATAGATGACCAAAACAGTTAAAAAATGTAGCATTATGTTATATATTAATATGGTTAAAAAAAAATTTACCAAATTTTGTTCAGAACATTGTAAAAGTTACCAACATTGTAAACTGGAAGTTTGTTAACTTTTGAATCTTTAATACTCTAAAAGGTTCATGGCCTGCAAAGTATAATGAGACAGCTGATTTGGCTATGCATGTTTTATTGAATTATCAGCACCTTGTAAAATAGTTCACCTTGAAAAGTTAACAACATTGTTAACTGGAGCTTTGTTAACTTTAGAATTTTTAATACTCTCTAATTTTCATGGCATGCAAAGTATATTGAGACAACTGATTCAGCTATGCCTGTTTTATTGAATTATAATCAGCACATAATAAAATACCCTTTTGAGAATCTGTTCATAAACTGATTAACTTTTCATGAATGTTCATGAACTGTTCATGAATGTTCATGAACTGTCCATCAAGTTCTTGGGAGAGAAAAAACATCAAAAAATTCATCAACAGTTCATGAACCAAAGTTTATGAATTTTTCATGAACTGTTCATCATTAGCTTATCAAAAGAAGTTCACGAATCTTATGCTATAATAATAAAAATCATCTTTAAAAGGTAACAACAATGCCGTTAACAATGTAATTAACTTTGACAAAAAAATTAACAATAAATGGGCCATTCTCAATATACTACCACCTAAAGCAAATGGTTTTCCAATGCATATTTGTCACTGATTTTAAAAGTGTCTTCAGAGCTTTTTACTTGTTCATAAATGAGTCCAATATGTGAATTAAACTTTATCATTACATTTATCTTTATGATAAAGTATGAAAGCTAAGATCATCCGTTTGGTTTCATGTAGAAATCCTTTGTTGTACACATCATTTTAATCAGTAAAATTAAAGATGCAAATTCTATGCACATTTGTTTTACCTAAATTGCAAAAGGATGTATCAATGTATTCATAAGATGCTTGCGGTTCAAAGATTCATTTGTATAATGTAATATAATCCACTTGCAAACTGCGAACAAGCCCAAGGTTCAAGTATACAGCAATGGGTTTTTTTACACATAAAAATCCCCTAATGCATTAATTGTACGATGTGTAACTCAAGATACAAGAAATTGCTTAATGCTTTGCTGCAAGCAAATTAACGAGATATCTTTATAAAGGCATGCATCACACTAGTATTAATGTACATTTAATGCACACTTTCAGCAAAAAAGAGCGTTCTCTTTTGAAACTAAATCGCCTGGCCTGCATTTCTTTAAAAAAAAAATTCAGCTGAATTATTGTCGAGGCTGTATAAATGTCATGTAAACTCTTCATAATAAATCGATGTCTCTCTTAAGCACAAATCCATGCCTCTATTCAGCACACATCCATGCCTCTATTCAGCACAAATCCAAGTCTCTATTCAGATCAAATTCATGCCTCTATTCAGCACAAATCCATGTCTCTATTCAGCACAAATCCATGTCTCTATTCAGCACAAATCCAAATCTCTATTCAGCACAAACTATGCCTGTGTTCAGCACAAATCCAAGCCTATATTCAGCACAAGTCCATGCCTCTATTCAGCACAAATCTATGCCTCATAATTCAGCACAAATCCATGCCTCTATTCAGCACAAATCCATGTCTCTATTCAGCACAAATCCATGCCTCATAATTCAGCACAAATCCATGTCTCTATTCAGCACAAATCCATGCCTCTATTCAGCACAAATCCCTGCCTCTATTCAGCACAAATCCCTGCCTCTATTCAGCACAAGTCCATGCCTCTATTCAGCACAAATCCATGTCTCCATTCAGCACAAATCCATGTCTCCATTCAGCACAAATCCATGTCTCTATTCAGCACAAATCCATGTCTCTATTCAGCACAAATCCATGCCTCTATTCAGCACAAATCCATGCCTCTATTCAGCACAAATCCATGTCTCTATTTAGCACAAATCCATATCTCTATTCAGCACAAATCCATGTCTCTATTCAGCACAAATCCATGTCTCCATTCAGCACAAATCCATGTCTCCATTCAGCACAAATCCATGCCTCATAATTCAGCACAAATCCATGTCTCTATTCAGCACAAACCCATGCCTCTATTCAGCACAAATCCATGCCTCTATTCAGCACAAGTCCATGCCTCTATTCAGCACAAATCCATGCCTCATAATTCAGCACAAATCCATGTCTCCATTCAGCACAAATCCATGCCTCTATTCAGCACAGATCCATGCCTCTATTCAGCATAAATCCATGCCTCGTGATTCAGCACAAATTCATGCCTCTATTAAGCACAAATCCAAGCCTCTATTCAGCACAAATCCATGCCTCATAATTCAGCACAAATCCATGTCTCTATTCAGCACAAATCCATGCCTCTATTCAGCACAAATCCATGCCTCTATTCAGCACAAATCCATGCCTCATAATTCAGCACAAATCCATGTCTCTATTCAGCACAAATCCATGCCTCTATTCAGCACAAATCCATGCCTCTATTCAGCACAAATCCATGCCTCTATTCAGCACAAATCCATGCCTCTATTCAGCACAAATCCATGCCTCTATTCAGCACAAATCCATGCCTCATAATTCAGCACAAATCCATGCCTCTATTCAGCACAAATCCATGCCTCATAATTCAGCACAAATCCATGCCTCTATTCAGCACAAATCCAGGCCTCTATTCAGCACAAATCCAAGCCTCTATTCAGCACAAATCCATGCCTCATAATTCAGCACAAATCCATGCATAAATCCATGCCTTCTTTCAGCACAAATAAATGCCTCTTTTCAATACCTGTATTAAATCATTGTTCTATATTTCAGCAATGGCGACAGCATCCAAAACGTTCTACAGCACAGTGTCCGAGGCGTATGAGCCGGAGTGGGAAAACCATGCTCAACTCACAGAAATACTCAATGTAAGCTCAGTTAGCTCTCATCAATTTTCAGACTAAGGTTACAGGGCATATAATTTACAGACATATTTTTGGCAGTTGGAACACACTGGTCATTTTCTGTAGAAAACAACCTTGGATGTATGCCCGTTCATCAATAGAAGTAAATTTCGAATAATAGTATTATTTGTTGTGTTTTAATGTGTTTTTTGTTTAAATTGATTGCCAGTATAAAGTTTTATTGCATAAAAAATAATGATCCTAAACAGTGAATTCATTAAGTTTAACTTTTAAATAAGCCCATTTAGTAATATATTTCCAAACTTCCTTTAAAGGCCTAGTTTAATTCGTCTATAAGTGACCCCCCCCCCAAAAAAAAAAAAAAAAACGTGTATTTGTACACAACCTCTGTTAATTTATCTTAATCTTATTGCCTAATTGTCTTATCAGATCTCCAATCTGAGTATCCTGCAGTCCAGTTTTGGATGTTTCATTATATAAATGGACCCTATATGGCCCTGAGCCAATAAACGAATACACAGGAAATTTGCCCCTACTGTGACACCAGTGCAATTAGAAGGAGACGCACAGCAGGGGATTATCATGCCAAACATTCCTTAAACTAGGTCTTAAATGGAAGCCATTTTCCAGAAGTTTGCAATTTGGAAAAAAAAACTGATGAAAACAGTAAAAGCATTAGAGCAACAGAAAAAGTAACAAATTAATCATGAACTTTTTATGCTATGAATGAAAGAAAAAAAAACTTTCATTTTGTCAGTTAACTGTATTAATTTTTGTTTCATTGTGACTTTTCAGAACATGGATGTGTTATGGATGGACTACATACAGAAACTTCAAGATCATGTTCAGGAGCCCCTCACAAAATACCTTACAAACTTTCCTGGCATTAAGGTATCACATCTTTTTAGACAGCCCTTACAAAATATCTGACCAACATTCCAAACATTAAGGTGTCACAGCTCTTGCTCTTGTGTATTACTTCATACCAAATTTAAATTAGAACTGTTTTAATCAGCCCTCTCAAAACACCTGTCTGACATCCCCCAAGCAAGATAACACAACTCTTCTCTTGTGTATAATTTGTTGGCAAGGTACAATGAGAACTATGTTATACAGCCCTCACAAAATGCCTGACCATCATCCCTTACATTAAGCTACCACAACTCCACTCTTATGTTTTATTTGATACCAAATAAACAACCCTCACAAAACATGCTTAGTAAAACAAAACTTAAGTAGTTTGGAAGTCAGGTGTGTGTTTTTTCAATTTCATTTCTAGCTCTCAATTTGATTTAGCTATTTTTAACCAGGTTTTCACATAGTGAAAAAAACGGTTGAAACTGAATAACTTTAATTAGGGATGACATATCTTGACTAAACTTGGTCTATAGGAAGAGTTTAAGGATACCTTTCATGGGATTGCGTTTGGGGTCCCAAGGGTCAAGGTCAAGGTCACTGTTACTAAAAATAGAAAAACGGTTGAAACTGAATAACTTTAGTTAGGGTTGACATATCTTGACCAAACTTGGTCTATAGGAAGAGTTTATGGATACCTTTCATGGGATTGCGTTTGGGGTCCCTAGGGTCAAAGTCACTGTTACTAAAAATAGAAAAACAGTTGACACTGAATATCTTTAGTTAGGGTTGCCATATCTTGACCAAACTTGGTCTATGGGAAGAGTTTATCGATACTTTCATGGGATTGCGTTTGGGGTCCCTAGGGTCAAGGTCACTGTTACTAAAAATAGAAAAATAGTTGGAACTGAATAGCTTTAGTCAGGGTCCACATATCTTGACCAAACCAGGTATAAAGGAAGAGTTTATGGATACCTTTCATGGGATTGCATTTGGGGTCCCTAGGTTCAAGGTCAAGGTCACTGTTACTAAAAATAGAAAAATGGTTGAAACTGAATAATTTAAGTTAGGGTGGACATATACTGACCCAACTTGGTATGAAGGAAGAGTTTATGGATACCTTTCAATGGATTGCATTTGGGGTCCCCAGGGTCAAAGTCACTGTTACTAAAAATAGAAAAACAGACACAGGCTGAAGTTCTTCTGACGATCATTAAAAACCTGGTTTCATCACATTGCGGCGTTTCTTGTTTAACTTAATTAATTGCAATATTTCAGTTGCGGATATCTAAGCGTGGCAGGAAGTTGACCGACTACGACAATGCCAAACACAATCTGGAGGTGCTGCAGAACGGCAAGAAAAAAGACGATGCGAAAGTTACCAAGGTTTGTGTGGAATAAGACGAGCATGGGGGCATTTCATCTGTTTTGTGATGAGAGTACTGATTTAGCAATATTCCTAAGATCAATTTTGAAGGGCTGATTGCTCTCTTATGAAACCATACATAGGATTGCGGATAAAATGCACTGGAGGGGTTTCTGTCATGTTGAATCAAAGACATTTGTTATAATACTGTCAAAAATAGTTTCATGCTTAAAGAAAGAAACAATTATGTTTAGTGGTCAACATTACATTTTGTCCAATGAGAAGGAAGTATTTCTCAAGTTTTCCAAAACATTTAATTCAGAAAAGCAGCAGGTATCTGTTATTGATTCTAATCAAGTGAAATGTTAGATATAAAATGTGGCTGATAGTTAACACAATATAATGAAAATTACTACAAAACTCAAAAATTGTTAGTATGTATTTACACAAAATAAATGGTAATGCAATTGTCACATCAAGCCATATATTTTAGTACAAACTAACAATTTTGAACCATAACAGGCTATTACATGTTCCATTATCCTTCCCTGAAGGTTTTGTAGTACTGTAAATTGTTTTAATTTAGTAAGGTCATGTTTTCATGTTTTTCTGTTTTGGCAAATATTATGAGGTTTAAAATTCTTTACTCAATTTATGATATTAAAACATAAAAATACAACCGTTTATTGACTTGACAAAGTTTCTATGTAAACGGACTAATTTGCGGGAAAAAAAAGCAAATCTTAAAAATAAAATTAACTAGTAAAATTTGAATAGTCTACTGTACATAACATTTCAGTTAAATTTTGAGTTTCAATGAACTATTATTAGTCCTGTTTACGATAAGTGGATAAGTTATGACCTCTTTCATTAAATGATGTATTAACCTTCATTTAAAAACCATTACCATTGAAGAAAAGAAAAAAACCATTTCACATTCACCTCAAATTGTTGACATAGTTGTAATATCTCGTTTATGGGTTAACTTATTCATTTACATAGTTGGTATGCAAATTAGAATACATACACTATATTATGATATTTATGACCATAAAGTAGTTCATATTACAATGAGGTGCTGTAGAAAAAATGAATAAAGTTACGCATTTTTTAAAAGAACATTAATGTATACATGCTTTAAATAGCATTGTTTAAGGTTGAAATAATGATGCTTGATATACACTTTTATAAATCTGACTCTTTCATATACATACTTACTTTTGCTACGTTTTGCTTTTTTCATGCTTTATGTTAATAAAGTTGAAATGACAACAATTACAATAGTCTCAATAGCTACTTAAAATCATGGCTGCCTGAAGTTCGCTGACACCCATAATGCAACCATTTTAATCATCATCATCATCATCATCATCATCATCATCATCATCATCATCATCATAATCAAAGACACTGTATTTTATGAGTAAACAAATGAAAGAACCCATATTTTATGAGTAAACCAATGAAAGACCATGTATTTTATGAGTAAACCAATGAAAGACCATGTATTTTATGAGTAAACCAATGAATGACCCAGTATTTTATGTGTAAACCATTAAATGACCCTGTATTTTGTGAGTAAACCAATGAAGAACCCTGTATTTTATGAGTAAACCAATGAATTACTCTGCATTTTATGAGTCAACAATAAAATACCCTGTATTTTATGTGTAAGTCAATGAAAAACCCAGTATTTTATGAGAAAGCCAATGAAAGACCCTGTATTTTATGAGTAAATCCAAGAAAGACCCTATTATATATTTTATGAGTAAACCAATGAATGACCCTGTATTTAATGAGTAAACAATGAAAGAACCTGTATTTTATGTGAAAACCAATGAAAACCCCAGTATTTTATGAGGAAGCCAATGAAAACCCCAGTATGTTATGAGAAAACCAATGAAAGACCCTGTATTTTATGAGTAAGTCAATAACATACCTTTTATGTTATGAGTTAGCCAATGAAAGACCCTGTATTTTATGAGTAAGTCATTGAAAGAATTTGTATTTTATGAGTAAACTAATGAATGACTCTGTATTTTACCATATTTATTTGCTTTCCTTAGGCTCAGGAGGACTTGGAACAGGCACAGAAAATCTACGACGATCTGAACAACGAACTTCACCAGGAACTTCCAGAATTCTATGATAGGTATGTACACTTGATTGGTGCAGATAAACTATGGTACAAACAGGTTATGAGCTAGTCTGTTTCCAGCTTATCTGTATTTCCATCAGCATATGTGGTGTTGTCAGAGTTGTTAGTTATTTTCATGTTAAAACTTGTCATCAGAGACACTACACAAATAATTGTTGAGTGCTGCTGGTTTTTTCAACTGAAAAACATTACGTGTTGGCGTTCACTGTGCTGCACTCTTGTTTTCAATGAAGAATATTGAGGTATTGTCATTGACATGGTGTTATAGGGATTATTATAGATATACTAAAAGTCAGTTGTGGACGTTAGATATGAAGGCTTTAAAGACATTTGTATGAAACTTGGTATACATGCTTAACAATGGCATTTTGCAAAAATGTTGGAAGTCAAATTATTCTGGTGGAATATTTTCTTGAGGTGCGACAGCTTATGAATCCTATATTTGGTTCATCTTGATAAAGTATGAGGAATGTGATTTGTTTACAGATTTGCGGATTTCCGCAGATCTATAATGGCTCCAAGGAGCAAAAAAAAATAAAAAATAATATATATATTTTTTTTCTTTCTAGAATTAAGAAAAAAACATGTCTGAATGTATAAAAATTGAATTTATACAAGATGCATAAAATAAAAAAGTAAATTATTGATACTTTGATTGAATACTCAGCTTTGAATTGATCAACTTGTGAACTAGGGTGTTGCCTTTACATATCATCTGCATGTATATGTAAAAGTTTAAATTCAATCCATTTGCAGCTTCCTCAAGTAACATTTGTAAACATGAATGCTGTTAATGTGAAAAAGTGTAGATGAGACAGATTGTATTACAAAATTTGATACAATTTAGTGAAATTTAAGGTTATAAGTGCTAGATTACTTCACTGTAGGAAACATTGGATGGAAACATGATATAATTGTGTCATCAACTTTGTTTTAGATAAGAATGTGTAAAGATCATTGATAACTAGGTCATCAAGTTATATTTTGTTATCTTTAAATTATGTGCAATTTTTTCAACACTGTTAATAGGCAAACCTGATTTTTTGTTGGATTTTTCAATATCATTTCTATTTCCTTTTATAGTTGTGTAATATTTTATATCTTATGCGTAATATTCTCGACATTACTTTTGTCAACTTATTTGAAACATAATCTGTTCTCATGTGCAGATATTTTTTCTGTAGGTTAAATATGTTTCTTGCCCTTTCAAATTGGACCATAACGTTTCTTTTCTTTTATCTGTCCAAAACATTATGTCCATTAAAACCATTATCGTAATGTTAACGGTTATGAAATGGTCCATTTTATTCCCCGTTTTTGTGATGCATAAAACCATGGTGACATTTATTACCCCAGGCAAGTAATCATCGAGCTGTATAAAATTCTCGCCTACTTTAACAAACTATGTTGTAAACCAGCTTATGTCAACAATTTCATTTATATACATTTATTTTGAACTTATCTGAATAAAGGAAAACATAAACAAGGTAACGAAACCAAGTTTCAGGGAATGTTAACAATACATTCTTCATCATTTCTAGTTTCAGGTTGATACAAACTTGAAAAATCAAGTGCCTTAGACACTTAATAATTACAACAACTTCTATTGTTAATTGGGATAAATGAACTATTTATTTCCTTTACTAGTTCTTGTCGCATTTCAACATAGAATTGATTGAACAACACCCCTTTCAAAGTCATTAACCTTTGGCTGTTACTGAAAACACTTCACAGAATGTTGCAGATCAGTGATAAAAACAAAAATCATTAATGTTTTTTTCATAGTTGTAGAGTTATGCTCGTTTGCCAAACTCTGCCAATGATAGATGTGGAGTTATGCCCCTTTGCCAAACTCTAGCTATGATAGTAATGGAGTTATGCCTCTCAAGCAAAATCTGGCTATGGAAGTTGTGGAGTTATGCCCCTTGTTATAACTCTGGCTATGATAGTGATAGAGTTGTGCCCCTTTACCAAACTTTGGCTATGAAAGCTGTGTAGGTATGCCCCTTTTCATAACTCTGCCTATGGTAGCTGTTGAGTTATTCCCCTTTTACCAAACTGATAAAAAGTAGTATAATTTGACAGTGGTGTCCTCGAGTGGTGCTCTTGTTTCAATATTTTCTTTCTCTTTATTTCAGCCGAGTGAGGTTTTATGGAAGCCTGTTTGAGAGTTTGTTTACAGCTGAAAACGTCTTCCAATCAGAATCAGGAAAGGTATGAACGATTTTTACACTATTTTGGAAGGAGAAAGGGTAACATTTTTCTACAAAATTACTGTTTTAGATAGTGAAAGTACTGCAATTTTCTGCAAGAAAGTCTTTAAGCTTGCTTCTCTCTTTGTAGAAAATCAGCAGGGTAATGCTGTAGTTTTTTTTGCTGTAGTCATGGTTATTGCCATCCATATAAATGGTTGGCCATAACTTTAAATATTTGAATACTTAGAAAGATTTGGTAAACAGGTGGGAAATTTGCATATATGTGGAAAGGCTTATCAGTATCACTCTTGCTAAAATATCTGTAATGATAAGCCTCTTGGCTAATTGATTTACAAAAAAACTTGTGGTGCACTTGAGTTTATACAAATATGCAATTTGCTAAAAATTATTTGAAATACAATATGCTTAGGCTTAAAATAATATGTTTGTTCTAATGCCCCCAAAAATATGGTATGTAGATCCGATTTTTTTTTTTATCAGGAAAATTGTTTCTTGAGATTTTTACAAAAAAATATATATATTATGCTTAAAAACATCTATTTCATCAGTTTCAGCATAATTTGTAACGTATCAAAGGGAAAAAAACTCATTTTTAACTTTTAAAAGAAAATAATCAAACAAAATATTTATAAAGGCAATAAAAAGGTTTCGAGTCAGGGTCCAAAAATCAAGAATATCAGGAAACCTGAAACAAACATATATTTTTTTTATTCCTTAGCATTGACATGTGTGGTAAAGATGTTAACAAAATTGGTATTTTAACTAATGATGTACATAACAGATTCTTGGAATGTTTCAAAATGGCCTAATTTAGAAAAAAATACTTTATAAAGTTCAGCAAAATATCTGTTAATCATTAACATTCACGAAGGTCTGGGATAGTGCACCGACTTGTGATTGGGTAAGTTTGGTTCTTGGAACAGCGGCATGCCTAATTTGTTGCCTTGGTTATCAGGGGAGATGCTATTTATAGCGCATTTAATACCCTCCACTTTCAGTTTAAGTCTTTTCAGATATAACCGAATACAGTGCTGTCTTTTTGTTGAAATGAATCATCTTGTTGAAATATTTTTTATTGTATGACAGACATATATCATAACATTATGTTTTATGTGTATGAGATCTATGATATTTTATCAGTCTATGAATGTTTTGTTTCAATCTTATGCCTTCATTTTTCTGTTTCAACAAGTCTTGTCTTTTGCATCATGAATTATTTGCTACCCTTCCTTTTTCTCTTGTATCCGATCAATTGTTCGAGCAATAGCGAAACTAATTGTATGAAAATTATAAACTTCTTGTAACATACTTTCAAGCTTTAGTGGTGAGTCTGGTACACCATAACTCCTGATATATTAGCTTGTCTGCATTTCAAATAAAAAAACCATGGAGTTGTCAAAGCGTTCAGGCGTTGTTGTCAACCGCATTGTTATAAATACAAAAACTTGAACTAAAAAATCAATAAACATTTTTCTCAGTTATGCCCCCTCTTACATCAATTCCTGGAACGCCCCTGACATCAGAGGAGCATGGATGTATCCTGCAGCAGTCTTGTTTCACCATTTACAACTAACACCACAGCTCTTTAAATTAAAGCACAATGAGTAAACCACTATATTCATAATTTTGTAAACAACAGTATACATTCATGCTGTTGTTGAATCTAACTGTGAAATTTTGCGGTATTCAAAGTTGTCATGTGGAACTTTATTTATTAGAGGTTTGCATGATGAACTTGCAAATAAAACCACAAAAAAGAACAGAAGTAAGACATTTCTGTGCTCATCACATATTGTATCATCACTTGTGTTGCATGCGCCATCATTTACAACCCAGAGCTTTTGTATGGTAAACTGTTGTGTTTATTTATGAAACATTTTCAAGGGCATTGTATCCTGTGAAAGTTTATATCTCTAGTTGAATCATATATTAGAAGGAATTTGGGTCGTACATCTACTTAAAATTTTGAGGAAAAAGTTTGTCATAAAATATGTAAGAGTGTTCGTAATGAACAACATGACATTCTGCCTGAAATTAAATTTAATGCACAATTTGTGGGCTTAATTAAATGGTCTAGACACCAGATGATACCATTGCAAGAAAAAAAACCCAAATGTGTCTGGTATCTAGTCCCTTAAACACAAGCAGGCTTTAACCCTGTATAGAAACAGAAGGAGTAACATACACCCATAAATTACACGTTTTGATGGAACTTCGGCAGAACATGCATTCTCACTATTTTCAAGTGTTTAAATTTATGAGACACCTTGATCAATGAAAATCTTTCCTCCAAATTCCTATCGTATATACTCCTGAAGCCGGAATGAAGGCAATTGGTACCTATTTATTTAACTGCTGGGTCAGCAACTGGCTATATAAGAACCAGCCCGGTGTTGGGGTTGAACCTTTGACCTCCTAATGGGGGCAGATGCCACTTTTCCATGCAGGCTGTACCTTTTTAATTGTGCATATACTTCTGTTTGGTTGCATTCATTCATACAATCACCATTACCAAAGGTGACACATTACAGTGGTGTAAGGAATATATATTTGTATCACTATATGTATGAGATGACTTGGAATGGAGCTATTTAATTTTAATAGGACCACAATTGAAATATATTGTTTGGTTAAGCCTGACCCCCATTTTGAGGGGTTAGTAGGTAGGTAAGCTTCTTTTGTGTGTTTTTTTTTAACTTCCTTTCACCTTAATTCCGTATGTAAAAACGAATAATGATATGACTACAAAAGAGGCTGAAAAGCTTTTTGGTAGTTCGTCACGTAAGGGTTTTAGGCCAAATAACCTATTGATAAATTTTAGCTGTGGACTAGAAAAAATATCCTGGAATATTTACAAAATCCTGGAATATTTACAATGATAGACAGGCTTGCTGTGTGAGTTAAAATAATTCCACATTTAACACAACTCACTTTGCATGTGTTAATGAGTTATGTGAGTTTTGAACAAGTTAAACATGGTTACCTCTTTGACAATTATCATTAATACTTAAGTGTTAGTTATAAGAGAAAGATGTCTGTTGAGATCTCCATACTGTTTCTTGTGTGTCCTCTTTAAAATGCATATTCATAACTTTGAAACTTATTTGCATATTTGTAGTTACATTTCTACAGTCAGGTTCAATAATACTCTTCCATACATGTGCTAAATAAAGTAAATTTGTCTGCAGGGTAGCGAACAATGGGTTGCCAACACATCAAACCTCGTCAAGACACACGATCATGCCACATACACACCTAGAAAGAGTGCTAGAAACACAATGATTGTGGGGTAAGTATACACTCATCATTTTTAATAGCGCACATGTATTTACTTAGGAATGTTTAGACACATAGCCCTTATTGACATGATGCTTAATTACATTAAGACTGTCCTGGATAGGGTTTTGCTAAAGTCCACATTCATTTGTTTGTCCAAGGTTATTAGGTGACTAGTAAATCTCTCCATTGGTTAAACCGGTATGAATATTTATATCAGGATGGTTCAGCATCATTTCTTTTCAACTTGCAAGGGGCTAGGCCTTGGTTTATTTTAGGATAATAGTTTTAGAATCAGATGGATAATTAAAATCATAGCAGGGATGTGATTTGCCTGCAGAGGACCAACAAAAACAAAATTATATATATTTATATTTATATATATATATATATACATATTATTTTTTTAATCTAACTGATGTAAAAAGGTTTGGTGGTTGTTACTTTATATACTTCTAAAAAAAATTGCGGTAGGGTGCTTACCCCCTTTGACCTCCATTGGGAGCCTTAAGCACCCCCAAACCTATCATCAAAATGGTTTTAGCCCCTTAGCTGCCTGGTCAATCACATCCCTGACTTAAATGATCTTCTTTTTTGTAGCTGTCTTTTTTTATCATTTAAGGTTATTAAAGTTCAATAAAAGATCTTAACCTTCAATATATTAACCAAATAGAGAAATAACTGATCAACATTTTGTTCAATATTATAACCAAATACAGTAATACCTGATCAATATTTTGTTCAATATTTTAACCCAATACAGTAATACCTGATCAATATTTTGTTCAATATTTTAACCAAATACAGTAATACCTGTTTAATATTTTAACCAAAATATAGAGAAATACCTGATCAATATTTTGTTCAATATAATAAGAGAAATACCTCAGATCTGCATTTTTGCTCAATATTTTACCAAATAGAGATAGAGAAGAGAAGTCCTCAGATAGTCAAAGGTAATAACATGTCATGTCTTCTATTAAATGTATTGCCTTCCCACCTGCCTTATGTGTTTCTAAGTCCAGAACGATTAATCAACATGTAATTAAGTATGTATCAGTAATTCGTCATTTCGTAATTTATTACGTGCACATGTAATTATTTTCATTCCAATGTAGATTTGTTAAGAATCGTAGATGTGTTTCGTCATTTATTTGTGTGCAGTTATTTTGAACTTTGTAGAGCTTATAGAATTTGTATAGATTATTTATAGATTAATTATAGATTAACAATAATGTTTTGGGTCCGAATTTAAATAAGAAGACATTAGTTAAAGGGACTAGACACCTGATTGGCCAAAAATTGGCAAATACACTATTTCCTCAAAACAAGTACAGTGTTGTCATGAGGCCAATAATACATCACGTTACATGATTAAAAGAATATTTTGTCGCTGTCTCAGCACATAACAGTTTCCCAGTTTAAAGTGTGTTTATTTAGCATGTGAAAGTCACGTGATTAGTACAAGTACATATACAGACGATATTTTTAAATTTACTGGTATTTATGTGGTCGACAAACCCAGTAAATTTCTAATCTGCAAAATACACCAAAATTGCGTAAGATACATGTGTCGTTAGCACTGTGATACATCAGAAAGATTCAATGTGTTGTACACAACGATATCAATTATATGTAAGTTTTTGACAATTTTCTTATTTTCTTGCAATTGTATCACCTGGTGTCTAGTCCCTTTAAAGAATCAATTCAAGAAAATGACAGTATGTAAGCCAGGCTATAAAAGATGCATAAAATACAGTAAACAACTGTTTTTCTCCAATTCTTGCCTTTGTCTTGGAAAGAAGAGCTTTGTCTGTACTGTTTTCTGCTTTGCAAAAAATGTATTGGTATATTTTTGACTCTTGTTTGGTTTCTGCTTCTAAGATAGTCAAATGATATCATTAAAAAAGATCACAGTACCACTTCTGTGCAAGGAACTATAGTTTCTGTTGCAATTCTTGAGGGTGGGACTGCTAAAGTGTTATACATGTTGGTGTCCACCTCACACCCAATTGATTGTTGATTCGAGCCCCACCAAGGTGAGACTGCTGTAGTGGTATACATGTGGTGTGGAGCTTTCACCAAGACTTTATGGGTTCGAGCCCCACCAAGGTGAGACTGCTGTAGTGGTATACATGTGGTGTGGAGCTTTCACCAAGACTTTATGGGTTCGAGCCCCACCAAGGTGAGACTGCTGTAGTGGTATACATGTGGTGTGGAGCTTTCACCGAGACTTTATGGGTTCGAGCCCCACCAAGGTGAGACTGCTGTAGTGGTATACATGTGGTGTGGAGCTTTCACCGAGAATTTATGGGTTCGAGCCCCACCAAGGTGAGACTGCTGTAGTGGTATACATGTGGTGTGGAGCTTTCACCAAGACTTTATGGGTTCGAGCCCCACCAAGGTGAGACTGCTGTAGTGGTATACATGTGGTGTGGAGCTTTCACCAAGACTTTATGGGTTCGAGCCCCACCAAGGTGAGACTGCTGTAGTGGTATACATGTGGTGTGGAGCTTTCACCAAGACTTTATGGGTTCGAGCCCCACAAGGGCAACTTTATTATGACATCTCAAAATGGATATAAGTGCTATTTTCTACCCAGAGAACAGACAGGACGGAGAGAGGGCTTAACACAAGACTGTTGTAACGCCTTATATTTCTATATTGAATTACAACAACCTTGCACTAAGCCCACAAGACTCAAATGTGATTCTTCCAAGCTATCACCTTGGCCACAGCTGAGCTAAAACAAATTAGACTATCACCTACATTTACAGACAACGAGCATACATTTACAGTCATTGAGAACGCCTATCGGCTTCCAATAAGTACTACACAAGCTTATTCGTTGAGAATTGCAGTTTTACTCAACAGTCATGACATTATAATTTGGTTCCCCGCCTGCCAAAAACAGGTTCTTATTAAAGTCAGTTAGAGCATACTGTTGAAAATCTTAAGGACTAAAAAGTGCTTGCTCTCTTCTTAATAATTAAGATCGTATACAATGATGCTCAAACTCTTGCTATGGGTATAAACTATAAGCTACTGATAAACAGTTGGTTTACTTGTTTACGTCAACAGAGAGGATAGAGGCGACAGATATAGGGATAGCCTTCAGATCCCCTTCTTTTTCCGACATTCCATATTTAGGTAAACTAAATTGGTGAAGAACTAATGCAGAATAATCCCACTGACATTTTATTTCTTAGTTTTTAATAATTATTGATCTATCAAAAAAATGTAAAGTTAATTATTTATTATATTTCTGGCTGTTATATCATTTTTTCTGATTTTGATTTTATGAACGATAACACAATAAAATTATTAATTTGTTATAGTATTTTCACTGCCTCTCTTTAAGGTTTTTTAACATGGTTTTAAAAATCATGGAAACAAATAATTGTCAGATAGGCTTCATGTTATAGCTTGGTATGAAGTTTATGAAGATTATGGGGTTTTGGAATGGATTTTATTATTTATATAACAACTTTGGTATAAAGCTACACTCTCACAGATTGACCATTTTGACAAAAAATAAGTTTCTTGGATAAGCCATTTTTGTGTTAATGTGTGGAAACCAATGCTGACAAGATCATAGTTTATCATATTAATGTATTGAAATTGGTGTTTTATTGCTCTAAGCATTACAAATGCTTTAAGAAAAATGAACATTTCAGTAGTTTTCTTAACAAGTACATGACTGAAATGAAGGCATTGATGCCAAAATAAGCTGATTCTAACTCATTTTTTTAACCAGGTTTTCAACGTTGAGCGGGCGGGCGGATGGGCGGGCGGGCGGACGGGCGGGCGGGCGTCAAACATTGGTTTCTGTTCAATAACTTTAGTTAGCATTGATAGATATTGATAAAACTTGGTGTGTAGGTAGCTTATGTACAGAGCTAGCTTGAGATTGCTTTTGAGAGGGGTGGAGCTAAGGTCAAGGTCACTGTTACTAAAAATAGAAAAATGGTTTCTGCCCAATAACTTTAGTTAGGATTGATAGATATTGACGAAATTTTGTGTGTAGGTACTAGTAGCTTATGTGAAAAGCTAGCTTGGAATTTCTTTTGAGGGGGGTGGGGTCAAGGTCACTGTTACTAAAAATAGAAAAATGGTTTCTGCCCAATAACTTTAGTTAGCATTGATAGATATTGATGAAACTTAGAGTGAAGGTAGCTTATGTAAAGAGCTAGCTTGGGAAGTGGGGTCAAGGTCACTGTTCCTAAAAATAGAAAAATGTTTTTCTGCCCAACAACTTAGTTAGAATTGATGGATAGTGATGAATCTTAGTGTGAATATAGCTTATATGAAGCTGCAGATTGAACTTGCTCATACAACAAATTAATTGGCTATAATTTCTGATTGCCCATAACAAAAACCTGGTTTCGTCGCAGTGCGGCGCTTCTAGTTTAATCTCAAAAATGTCTTTCTGTGAGAGTGCAGCTTAAAAATGCTTTTTACCTCGGTCATAATTTTGAAGTTTTTGTATCACAACAATATGTCTTGTGTTTGTAATTTTAATAATAAATCAACAAACAGGATAAGGAGAAGACTAATGCAGTGGAAATGGTAAAATAGATCTGGTTGTAATATGTCCACATTTTTTCTGATTTTAAATACTGGACAGTCATTCTTAAAGGGGCACACTATTATAAGGTTGATGCAAACATATTTTTTTTTTAATTTTAATGCATTATTATGTTTAAATTCAAAAAAATTACTCTTTGTACATTAACCAGTTTTTTTGTGCCTCTTTAAAAAAATTGTTTGTTTGAAGTGTCCCAACCCTGCCATTATCAGTGGGTCAGTAGGTCATGCATTCTTGTTTGCTTGAAGACTAAAGGTCATTGTATTGTCATAGCTTTGGTGTCTTTGGCAGCGCTTTGCAAGCAGGATTAGAGGTGATCATGTCCAAAGTTCATAATTCTTTAACATATTCAAACCATACTTGGTCCATGTTGCAAGCAACTTACTTGTAACTTACTTGAGTTAGCTATTTGTAGTGACTCGGTCTGGCCACTAGAAACAAACAATTTTTAAGGGATGGCTTTATGTCAATAGTTAATACAATCTATCAGAAACTATGTGGTGACTGTTGTTACAATGTGTGTGTAAACTATGACACTTTTGCTTGATTTTCCTTTCTTTTTATTTTCCATATCTTGTTTTGCTTTATTTATTTTTTTATGATAATACTAGTCGGCTTTTCAGTTTACTTGATATTTAATTTAATACCATTTAACTTGATTGCTTGTGATTTTTTGTCATCAGTTGACCTGTTTTCTGATTTGTTGTGATTTGTAAATGAACACCAGATATGTTAATTTTATTCTTGAAACATATTTTGCTTGGTGATATTTCATGTTTCTTTTCTTTTTATGAGCTCCAATTAGATTACTATTTGTTAGCAGATATTTTTATTAGTCAGCTTTAGAAATGTATGTTTTTTTTCCCAATGTTGTTAAAACATTGAAACTAGCCTAGTAAATAATAAAAAAAATCCACAAAGAAAGTCAAGGAGCTTGAATATTGTTGTAAATTCAAATATATTTCTGCCTTCTTCTAGGAGCGATGAGAACTTGAATAATGGTCATTCTAGTGGCCCTGAGAGCCCTGGCCCCTCCCCCACTTCCCCGTCAGGTGACCACCCATTGACCAATGGGACAGGAGAAGGGGACTCCAGCAAAGACAGTATAGAGGGTAAGCGGACTGGGTATTATTATAAGTTTGTCATGTTGTTGCCTTTAGCTTTATGCCAAAAACTTAAATCTTGGCCATATCTAAAACCATCAAGATATTCAAATGAAACTTGGTACATGTGTTGCCAGAGACAATACAAACATGTTAAGCAAGGTCCATAACTCTGGTTCAGTAGTTATTAAAATATACCACCAAATTCAACACAATGGTTACTTCCCTTTGCCGTAAAGTAAATCACTGCCTTCGTGCATGTCATGTGAAGATGATACCAAACACATTATAATATAATTTAATCAGTTCAAGTTATCTTCTATTTGAAAAGAAATGTTTCTTCTTTTTTTTACCTTGAAAACATAAATATGTGTAAAAACTATTTTTTCAAAAAATTATACTGCTTAAACCCATTCTTCTACATGTTGGTCGAGAACTTATTGACCATGAGGGAGATCACTTTGTTGAAGATTGGTGTAACACAAGTTCCACCACTCTTTTAAAAAATTTATGGCCCCTATTTAACTGAGGTAATAGGCAGTAACTGTAACTGGCATCAGTATCGGTTGCCCTTGTTGGCTTTGTTAGTAAGAGCTTCAATGATATGATTGACAAAAAATTGTTTTGAAGAGCAGTCATGTATACAATAGGAATACATCCTTGGTCAAGTATTGTTGAAAATGGATCTTTAAGGATTGAGGTCGCCAATAGTTGATAACTGAATCTCTGAATTGATTCCCACTTTGGGACTATACTCACAAATGGTAGAAAAATTGGGTAGGACTGAAATATTCTATATAATTGTTTTATTAAAACTTTACCTTCCCCCAGAACCACGATCTTATCATTAAAAAATCAATTCCCAATAAAAAAGATACAGCACAAATGTTTCCTATTTTATTGTTTAGTACACCACTTAAAATTTAAATGCAGTTTGTTATGGGTTTTAAAACTATTTAATTTAAACATTAAATGAACTTGATTCAATTACATAATTGAAAAATTATGGCTGGACCGATAATTTTCGATGATCCAATGTCATTTTAGACCGCTTTTTCAATCCTTATCGTTCATTTCAAATTCCCGTTTTTCACTTGATACATTTTCAATTTTTTCAATTAATACAGAGTATGAAAACCAAGAGTTCACTAAGAAAGAGGAGACGGAAAGTCAAGACATCGCTGGAGGTACTAAGGAAGAGGAAGCAGAGGCCACAACTAAAATAGTGATGGAAAAGAGTGAACCAGTAGCTGCTGTACGTTCAAGCATCAGAACTGAAGCTGTGAAAGACTCTGCTGCAGAGGACATAAAGGCTAGTGAAAGTACTCAAGATGACAATAAAGAAACGGAAGAATCTAGAGCAGCTGCTTCTAGTGATAAAGTTGATGAGGATGTAAATAAGGAAGATACTGAGACAACTGCAATTGATGAAAAGGTAATGTTCTCTGGTCATAATGTAGCCACTGTTAAATCTACTGCCTCTATTGTACTAAAGCATGATCCTTGTTGTTCAAATAAATTACATGGAGAAATAAGGCGAATTAGCAGTACATCAGCTGAATTTCTAGATAGTTCTAACACTGGTTCACATGATCGAATAGTAATGAACCCAGGTTATGACCAAGAATGTTTTAACCAAGAATTAGATGAAGGAAACTTTAATGCCACTGGTGATATTGCTGTGAAGGGGTTTAAGATAGACTTAAGTGATAATTCTGTAACATCATTCATGGAGATTTATCAAGCTCGTGACGATGACAATGATGAGATCTCTGTTGAAATAGATGATGAACATTTAAGTGAAGCTGATTTAATTGATAGATTGTTTGATTATGGTGAACTAGATGACTTCATTGATGCTGATTATAGTGAATTTAACAATGGTGCATTTGGAGTTGATTATTTTGCCACTGAAAACTCCACAAGTGCTAAAGTTGTAATAAATTCCAATGCTTTGTATGAGACACATTGGGACGAAAGTGATACTGAGATACAGTATAAAGAACTAACTGAGGTAACATTTGTACCTGTGTGCTATTGGAAAACAAAATCCTTTCCTCTTAATCTGATTCGGGTCATTGTTGATGTAATAGTCTCTGCAACCACTACCCAAGTTATTGATATAAGACACAATGAGGGTGAAGCTCAAGTTGTGTATATATCAATCAAAAGTTAATGGATGTAGTAGCTAATTTGTACAGTATTGTCATTTTTTTGTTAAGAGAATTAATGCATAAATGTAAACAAAACTCAAATATGGTGTTGTGTAAAAATATTTTATATTTATTTATTTTACTCTTCATACTGTACAAAAATAGTGAACTTACAAAAAACAATTTTTTTTATGCGACATAGTCACATTACCATTTCTTCTTTGTAAGTTCATACTAACAATCTTTAAGTTTTTAGTGGTCTACATTATATTTTGTAAACTACCCATTACTGGGCCAGCCACTCTTTATATTTACTGCTTCACCTGATTAAAATCAGTAATGGCTGACTGCTGATTTACTGAAATAAAGGTATCAAGAATTTTAAAAGATACTATGCAGTCTCATTAGACGGCATTATAATGTTGACCACTAAATGTTAAATAAGGACCAACAATGCCTTACATCAAAAGTGACCCATTTTTTTTTAGCAGTTTCATTTGTTTCGTCCCCTACTAAAACACTAAAATGGTGGTTTGGAGATAATAATGCACAGTTGAAGCAAAAAAACAAAAATAAGCCCTCTGATTTTCTTGATCTTTAAAGTAGACTTCATCTTTGCTCACTAAACAGATTTTATATACATTGTAGAAATTTAGATTGTAATAGTGAAATTAAGTCTTCATTAGATCTTAATTAACCAAATTAATATCTTTAATAAAATTTAGGTTCTTCTGTGAATTAAGATTTGGATTCAGAGAGAAGATTTGCTGTTTAAAATCTTTTTTAGTCAGTGAAATTGTATATTGTCTTAATTGTTTGTCCTTCACATCTTTTTAATCATGAATTTAATACATAAGCACTCCGAGTTGTGTGTCTTCATTGCACAGCGTGAAACAAACATAAAAAATAATTTGTATTATAATTCAGATTAAATAAATATTATTTTGTCCATCAATGACCTTAGCAGGAACAATTAATAGATTAATTCCAATCGTCAGGGACCATTTTTATAGACAGTCTCAAGTCCAAGTCTAGACTCAGACGCCGAAAAGCATTTAAATATAATTACATAGATTTTTTTTTATTCCATTCATTTTTAAAAATATAAATGTAAGTAATTGTGAAGTGTTGATTAAAAATAAAATCTGGCAAATTTCACCATCAAAATTTAACTAGAAAGAAATAACGATTTGCATTTAAATAAAGATTTGCGTTTAAATAAAGATTTGCATTTAAATAAAGATTTGCGTTTAAATAAATATTTGCATTTTTGCCACTTGAGTCAAACCTCAGACTTGAGACTGTCTGTAATTATGGCCCCTGAAATAAAACCACTTGTTATACATAATTTTCAAATCAAAATAATCAGTACTGTTCAAAACATCTGAATGGTATAATATATAAAGCCAAAAACTAAAATGAACTTGAAAAAGAAAACGACTTTAATGGAACTATTACAGAAGCCTGAGTCTACAGTGAATGGGGACCTAGATGATATAGGTGCTCCCCCACCGGTGCCCTCAACCCCACCCCCTGTGGAAGGTGAGTATTTGAAGCTATAAAGATTTTGATTATATATATGCCTGTTAAGGTTATGATTAAAAGAAAGTGGGCAGTATGTTAAAAACTCACTTTATTCATTAGAGTTTTCCTGTTCTTTGATCCCTCTCATTTTAGTTCACTTGATTAGTTTAACTTGCTTGCAATGCATCAAAAGGTACATTGTATTTAGATCAAGTAAAAATATTTTGGCTTAACATGCTGAAATATTTAATATTTATCTAAATTTTATGGATATATGAAAAAATACAAAATCTTGAAAATTATTCTTTCCAAAATGAGAAATACAACTTTTACAAACTTTTATCATTGTCTTTCCAGATTCAGATGAAGCCAAGCCTGATAAGACAAATGATGATGATGATGATGATGAAGATGACAGTAAACCAGATACTGACAACTTCTATGAGGTGCCTCCTCCAGCAAAACCTGTGGACAATGATTTACCAGACAGATATCTGTACACTGTAAGTATACATTTTTACACTGTATATAAACAATGTACACACTATAAGTTAACTACCTGCAGTGCGTTCAGTAAGGCGAGTGTTTACAAAACGCTCGCAAACGTTCTGTTTTGTATCCCTGTTGCAACGCAGCGCATAAAAGTTAAGCGGGAAACCAAACAGCAAACGTTCGCCGCAGCATCTTTACTGAACGCAGGGCTGTACACTGTAAGTATACAATGAGTACACTTAGTATACTATATGTCATGTACACAGAAATTATACAATGTGTTCACTGTAAGTATACAATGTGTTCACTGAAAGTATACAATGACATTGTGTTCACTGTAAGTATACAATGTGTTCACTGAAAGTATACAATGTGTTCACTGTAAGTATACAATGTGTTCACTGAAAGTATACAATGACATTGTGTTCACTGTAAGTATACAACGTGTTCACTGTAAGTATACAATGTGTTCACTGTAAGTATACAATGTGTTCACTGTAAGTATACAATGTGTTCACTGTAAGTATACAATGTGTTCACTGTAAGTATACAATGTGTTCACTGTAAGTATACAATGTGTTCACTGTAAGTATACAATGTGTTCACTGTAAGTTTACAATGTGTTCACTGTAAGTATACAACATGTTCACTGTAAGTATACAATGTGTTCACTGTAAGTATACAATGTGTTCACTGTAAGCTCACTGTAAGTATATATTCAGTTCACTGTAAGTAACATGACTGTACACTGTTAGTAAACTACCTGTGTACACTGTAAATACACTACTTGTTGTTTTTTGTTTGTTTAACTACTTTGGATAGTTTGTTTTATTAACTCATATGCTCAATTTAATATGGGCTATGAGAATTATAAAACTTGGTTAAATTGTCCGCTATAACAATAAACACTTGAATGTCGATAAGTTGGTAGTGGTGAGAACTCAAAACAATTGAAATACTTAAGTTTAAACTTAAAACAATGCAAAAGTCAATACGTACTGTACCTTTGAGAATGATTTGAAATCCTGTTCACACCAGGTGGTTGCGACACACGCGTACAAGGGCGAAGATGATGATGAACTGACCTTCGATTCGCAGGAGATTGTCTACGTCATAGATTACGATGACCCTGATGAACAGGTGAGATAACTCTTCCAAGAATTCATATCTTGTCCTATGTTGCACAGAGTTGTCCTTCTTTGCTGATGTGCTATTTTTAACTTGTTTGTTTCGCTGACCTTGTTTGCAATGTTTGTTTTGTTTGTGACTATGCAAGAAATTAACTTGTGTAGGTAAAATACCTTGATCAATAAATTAATATCTTAAATTTCAATGTTAAACTGGAATGCTAAGCCCCACTTTCAAATGTAAGCATGAAGAACGAAGTATCTCTTTGAAGTGCTGAAAATTTGTTTCCGAGTACATATTACCAAACAGTTTGAACTATTCAAACATATTTCTTTGAAATGAATTAAGATACTATTATATATAATTATTATGTACTTTATAAAAATAAAGTAAATTAATATTACTCTTTGCCATTTACTATTTTATTTATATTAAGATTTAGCCATATTTGAAAAATGAAAACTTCTATCGTTTATTACAGGCAACAGATAAAATAATTGTTGTATGTACTTTCAGTTTTTGTTGTTTTATTTCATTTTGGTGTGCAGTTTCAATATTGAGAATAAGGAAAATGGTGTTATAAATGCTGGTGAAAGGAATCTAATCTTTTGATGTTGGTGTCCATTTTCAGCTAAAAAAGTTGAATTATTATTATAGCTTGTAGAAAGTATTTGAAACTTAGTACCAGTGTTTCAAGAGACATTGGTGTCCATTTATTGCTCTGCTGTTTTATTTCGTTGAAAAAAAAGTTGACGTATTGTCGTAGCCTTGTTGTCAATGTCTGAGGCTTTTACTCAAAAAACATTCTAGATACTCGCCTGAAACTTGGTACATATGTTTACAAAGACAATAAGCACATGGGTGGGTACCTAGGCCCAAATTATGGGCTTTAATATTTCTCAAGTTTTTATGTGGTCCTGTGTTGTGGGGGATTCCCAGGTGATCGCCAACCAAAATTGCATGTGCCCATGTCTGGAATTAAACCTGAGTCACCTTGGTGAGAAGCGAGCGCACTAACCTACGTGCTAACGTACCGGACAAACAAATCGTTTCTCCTGTTTTGTCTAGGAGGAAAACAGATGAGCATTCGATCCTCTCTTCTGATTTTTAAAGGCTCATTTAGGGAAATGTATACAGGTTGTGATATGAAAAATGATATTGTAAATTATTTATTTGAATTCACATAAGGATAATATCTTAAATGTAAATATTGATATGATAGAATGTAAGAGGAGTCGTAAACTAACCTAGGTAGATGTAAGTAAAACCCACAAGGATAAATCCTGTAATAAGTGAAGCTTCTGGAATTTACAGTATGGAATTTCATTGAAAAGTGGCAGATTTCAGTTAAAAGCCACAAAAGTGACGATTGTGAAGTATATGTAAAATAACTTCTAAAAGCAACCAAGAGCATATTACAAAATTTTAGCAAATTTAACTATTCTACTTTTGTTCAGGTTTTCAATTGTGTTTTATAAATACTGGCCTATGCTCGTTTCTTTCAACCCAATTACCTTAATGTTTTTCGGTTGTGAATGATTAACTTGATATTTATATTGGCATATATCTTCAAATAATGTCTGGATACGTCTAGGTACCGGTTTTGAGGAAACTAATACTAGTTCACGTAATTATCCCCCACTAAACAAAGATAGGGTGTGTGTAAGGAGTGGACTTGTGGGGGTCGTTCAGTCATTGTTGTCCGAAGGATAAATCAGGAAAGAGTTAACATACTTGACTAAATTTGGCTTCATTTGTTTAACACCATGAAATACAGGTCAAGTTTGACTAAGGTTTCAAACCACTAATTTTTTACAGAGTTACTGCCCCTTTTCAATGTAAAATTTACAAAAAATGTCACTGAGCTAAACCTGCAGCTCGTAAAGAATGTTTGGTGGTATTTTAACGTAATCGGTTATTGAAATAAATTATTACAGAAGAAAATTGTTGAAAAGAAGGCTACTGAAAAAGTGAGTTGTATCATGTATGGAAATGTATTCTATATAACTGTGTATCATATTGAGAGTTCAGAGTTATGGTTCTTGATATGCAATGGAGGGAATTGTGTTATACATTCGCGTAAATGGCTCATCAATCTTTAGGCATGCCTTTTTATGATGCAGAAGTTATTTTTACATACTCAGATTTTTTTGAAATATTAGGGGTTTTTTTTAACATCAAAAATATTTATATAAAGGAGTGGAGGTTATTTGAAGAATCATTGAATGTTGTAGGATTTTGCTTTTTCAACGAAAAAAATTAAGATTATGTAATAGCCTTGGGGTTGTCTATTGGCGTCATGCGCAAATTTGGAGTTTGCCATAACTAAAAGAATGTTCAAGATGCTCAGAAAAAACTTTGTACATATGATGCCAAAGACAATTTTATATTGATTATCAAATTTTGCCCAATTTTTGCCTGAAAAACAACAACAGACCAGCGCTGGTGTTCTCACCATGGTGCGCTGGTATTTTCAATGCATGAACTCTCAATATAACCATTGGATAACGTACTAAAATAAAAATAATCATGTTAGTTGAATAATTCATATTTATTATATGTACCAAGTTAATTCATCCATTACAAATTTCACCCCTACCTTCATATATGTACCATAATAAAACAAAAAAATATCTTATATACTTGATAATTTTCCCTTGGGAAAGGTATAACAATTATGCAAATAGCCCAACGACCTTAAGCAGTAGGGCATAGTAATTACTCTTTATTTAGAAATGTTGTATTCTGTAACTGATATGTTACTGCTTTTAGTGCAAAATGGCTTTACCTAGTGTGTTAAACAGAAACATAGCAGTATTAGTTATATCATATTTATGGAAAAAAAATGTCAAGAGGTCATGGCTCAGATTCCTACAAAAGGCATGTTTTTATTTAGTTTGTCTGGTCTCAAAAAGAAATTGTGTCGAGGTATTTTCATAGCTTCATCCATATCAATAGCATCAAAAACATTTACATTGGCCATAACTCAAAACAGTAAAGATTTGGTACACATGTTCATAGACACAATACCAATGTATACAGCAAATTCCATATCTCTAGCTTCAATTTTGGTCCCCTGCCTTGTTAAAGTGACAAAAGAAACCAGACTGCTTTCCCTCTCAAAATGGACACCAGTACTGGTTTTTACTCTGGGAACCTGATTGGCGAACTATTCCTATCAGTTTATTCCAAGCTTTTACAGTTTTTAAGCATTAATGTCAATTAGTTTCAAGATCATTAACAAACAAATGTTATAGAACATCTTCAGTTAATATTTTCATTCCAAAATTGTCCATATTTTTTAGTCCAAGTATGAAAAAGTTTGACATTGTACTAGTATGTCAATGATATTTTACACGAAATGTTGTAAGCAGTGTTCTTTTTCACATATTGCATGGACTATTTGCATGACAGTATTGGAATGGATTCTTTAAAAAGGTAGAACTAACATTTAACCTTTATTTTACTCCTCTTACATTCTTAATCATTCAAAATATCTATCATGTTGTGGTTATTCTAAACAGGGGACATCAGATCTTTTTTAATGTTCTTTTACCAGAATTACTTACTTGCATTTTGTTGTTGGAAGAATGCAGATATTACCCAGGCAATAGCTTGAATGTGAGACTGGTGTTATGATTGTTTATTAGAAATTTGCATTTTTCTGCATGATTGAATGTTACAAATCTGATTTATTTTTTTCCTCCAACTTCCTTGACCTTGAAAAGTTGTATTCCTTTTGTGAAATATTCTAAGCTGATCTCCATAAAAATGTTACTTTATATGTATGTGCTTTGTGTTATGTTATATTTAATGGTGTCATTTTTGTTATCAATATGATGTTATCGCTATTATTGCATATACAATCAATGTACTGCAGCCAATTTGAATTTAAAGTTATCCACTTGTAATCTTTTGGCTAGTTTGCACATACAAGCAATTTGATTGGTTGACAGTAAATATTGGACAAATTTTTTACCAATCAAAAAACATTTGGCTAGCTTTAACCAAACCAAGGATTGAATAATTTTTATAATTGGCTGCAGCTTATTTTCCCAATTTTTGACTTTAAGAACAAACTTTTAAGTTTTGTTTATGTTTTAATGTTATATATTTCAGGACCCGGGATGGCTAATGGGTGTGCGTAAAGTGGACGGACAGAAAGGCGTATTTCCTGAAAACTTCACAAAGAAAGTGTAGTCCATGAAACAGTTCTGAAATACTATTGGAGATGTTTCGCTTTTACCTGATGTAGAAAAATAAGACAGAGAATGGAAAAGGTCATACAGCAGAAAGTCAAGATGGCTGAAAACATCATCACGAGCATATTTTAGTAACAGATTGAACATTAACATTAAAGGAACACTTTTTTTTAAAGTGGACATGATTGGATTGCTTGTCAGCTCATTTAATGTAATAAAAATGGTGTTTTGAAATGCCTTTGTTATACAAATGGTGTTTTGAAATGCCTTTGTAATACAAATGGTGTTTTGAAATGCCTTTGTTTATACAAATGGTGTTTTAAAATGTTGCTGTTATACAAATGGTGTATTGAAATGCATTTGTTATAAAAATGGTGTTTTGAAAAGCTTTGGTTAAACAAATGGTGTATTGAAATGTCTTTGTAATAAAACTGGTGTTTTGAAATGCCTTGGTTATACAAATGGTGTTTTGAAATGCCTTTGTTCTACAAATGGTGTTTTGGAATGTCTTTATTATACAAATGGTGTTTTGAAATGTGTGTTTTAAAATTCCTTTATAATACAAAATGGTTTTTTTGAAATGCCTCAGATATGTCAGGCTGAGATTTCCTTTTCTGTACAGAGGTTGAATCATTGTGTATAATCATTAACTTGTACAAATGGTGGTTTTTCCACCATCATGAAAACTGTTTAAGAATTATGTTAATCATATATGTATAATATAAAGACATTTTATGCAAGATTATTTTAGATTTGAATGCTTCATTCATATTGAAAGATAAGGAATTAATGTAATGTGTCAATTTATGATATAAATTTCCATTTTGAACTGAACTTATATCTTTAAACTCTACAAGTACTATTACTTTACTTAGAGACTGACAATGGTTGAACTTTGCCTATGCCTATGAATATCTTATACAGTCAAAACCTGTTGGCCAGATATCCCAGGGACCGGCCAAAATAGTTCAAGCCTCGCCAATATCGAGCCAAGCGGAAATGCTTGCATAATGTAAAAGAAATCTGTCCTTTACATCAAGTTTGAGCCAACAAGGATATTGAGCCAAGCGATATCGAGGCAACAGGTTTCAACTGTATTTTCAAATGTTTGTTTTAAAAAACACATTTTTCGATATATCCTACTGTGTATGGAAGATATAATTTGTGTTTTAAGTTTTTTATATTTGAAGAGGTGTATTTTCTTTCTTTATTAAATTGTCATAATGTTGTTTTATAGATGTATTTTTCATGTATTGTCTTATATGCAAAATACTCAAATGGTTTTGATGACACGATTATTACTGAAGTTTGAACAGTTTGTACGCTGTATTATGATGATAATATGAGTTTTTTAGTTACATATCCTTTACTCCAACATTTTATAAAAAAAATACATTCCAAGTTATCTATAAATATTATATGTTTTCCGACAAGTATATTTTCGTCTTCCAATGTGTTTGCCATCTATGTTCCTGTTTTGTCTGGATGTACGTACATTGTTGTTGTTTTAACAATGATGCAATTTTACATTTCCATAAATATTGACCAGTCATGTTTTTGTAAAAAAATAACATTTCATTTTATGAAAAGGTGTGAATGGAATTTTATAGACCTTTATGTGGATGCTGTTTTAAGATGTATTTTGTGAGTCCTTTTCACTGTTACCATTTTAAACCATATTTAAGACTGAAAACGCTACAGAAACTGTTTATTTCTGGATAGTTTGAATCACATTTTAAACACTGTTCAAGACTGAAATCGCTACAGAAACTGTTTATTTCTGGATAGTTCAAATCACATTTACATTGTTCTCAATTGTTCGTTGAATTATCTAAGATAAGCTAAACTTTGCTGTGTAAAAATGTGGCAAGTAGTGGTATCAACATAGAGGACCACATGATCTCCTTTTTCAACATTTTGGTGAGTCCATTTCTAGTTGAAACATGATAGAAAATTAACAGTAAAGCGGTATTACTAAATATTAAGGTTTCTTTTCTTAAAAGTATTAGTATGTACACAATTAAAGAGAAATTTGAATCATAAGGTTGTTGTAAGTGTGAAAAGTTAGAAATATAGACCAACTTCTATTGATCTATTACATTTCCATTTAAGTGTGTCTTTTTGCCAAAAACTAGCCTGTATAGTGTTACCAGTTTATCAAGTTAATGAATTTCAATGTCTTTTTTATTCGTAAAATGTGTTATGAACTAAAAGTCACTAAGATAATTTTGAAGTATTAAGATATCTTGATGCCTTTTAGTATTTTGATGGTCAAAATTTGTTACGTATTTATAAAATAAGTGCTGTATTGTATTGTCTTCCGAGGAATGTTCGTATGTTGGCACAGGTAAATTTTTACTGTATTTTTACAGAGTTAATACAGAAAAGTCAAAATTAAAAAAAATGTTTTTGAAATTTGATTTTTCATTTCTTGCTTGATTGATGCTGTGCCATATTGCAACTGAGATACAATATGAGATAAAATATGCTTGCTTTGTGAAACCCTTTACCATCTATTCTTTTGGAATATTTAGGTAATAAAAAGGAAAAGGGTGAATTTGTATAAACACAGATTGTGTTGGTCTTTTGAATTTTATTGCAAAAAGGAAATAAATTTTCAATGGAAATGGCTATATTTTTCTATGGATATAATGACTTTGTAAGAAATTAATGAGAACGGTAGATAGTTTTATGTTTAAGGGGTCCATTTTTTTCACAAATATAATTTCTTGGCCAATTTCACAAAAAATGATGTTATCAAAGCCTTTCAGCTATCATCAAAGAAGCTATAATAGAAAATTTCGTTGGACTTAAAATTTTGCAACCAGATTTGTTTGCAATAAATGTCAAAAACTCAACCTTCACGAAACTTAGGCAATCTACGGTTATTGTTAGTCAGTGATTTAACAAAGAAGGGTTATGTAAGCAAGTTTATCAGGGCAGGCATACTTTTTTTTCTGATTTTTTTTCCACAAAGTTTATTTAAGATGTTAAATATTGAAAAAAAGTGATTCTGTGTCAATTGTTAAATCTCAGGACTTGCTTTTGTTAACTTAAAATTGTAAATATTGCACCAATATAGTTTTCGTAGTAGTAGCAGTCAAATTCATGTAGTTTTTAGGGACTCTCACAGTTTTATAGGGTCAAGACATCGAAAAAAATAATTTAGTGTTATGTCATCAAATTGCTTGTAACAATTGTAAGTTGTCATTATATCTTCAAAGAAGAGTTCTTTAGTAAAAAAAGTATATGAAATTGTGTCAGAAAATACTATTTTTTTGCCAAACAGCATTTGCTAAGTTTTAAGGCTTGAGTTTATAAATATTCTGTTCAAATACTTGTATAATCAGGAAATATTGTTGTTCGTTACCGTAATAGCATTAAATAAAATAACTCAAATTTAAAACATTTTTAGAACATTGTCACAAACATAAAATCTTAAAGAGGGTCCCTTTAAGTTCAACTTGAAACAACTTCTTTTATTATTTTGTGAGTTATTTTTTGGACCATGAAAACGTAAGACCTTTATGATTTTTTGTAAGCATTAGGTTCTATAAGTATGATTTAGAAAAAAAATAGGACTCAATTGAGTACATTAGCGTAACAATTTAGAAAACATTTCAATATAAATAAAAGCTTTAAAAGAATCTCATATAAGATTATTTAATAAGTAGTAATGAATAGTGTAATATGATAATGCATGTATATTTTGCATAAGGTGTAAAAAGAATATGTTTGTTTCCAATTTCACAGCCCAAAAATAAAGGGTAGGCAGAATGAGATTTTTTCTCTTTTTTGTTAATAAGTCGTTTGACTTATATCATTTTATTACAATTTTTTTTTATTAATTTGGTCTTGGTTCATCATCATGTCTTTCCCGTGTAATTAACTACAAAAAAGTGTGTCTCAATAGGAGAAAAAGAAAAATGGTTTGACAATTTCTTGACCACTTGCTGAAAAAATATTTTGCTCGGGTGCAAAAACATTTGGTAGGTTTGTGAAACCAGAAACAAACAATTCTTTTTGTTACACCTCAATTATTTTATTGTGAAAGAAATTGCTAAAACTTTGCCAGTATGTATATAGAAGTATTGTTTTCTTATATTTTTGATGATATATACTCTTAAACATTTTTTAAATGTACCAATTACTATTATATGATTATGTAAAAAAAATTAATGTACTTCATACGTGATTGAACTGTTATTGTATCGGAAATAATTTGTGTGTTTTTGTCGTTTAACTTCATTATATTTGTGCCTCCATTTTGTTTTGTAAGATTTTAGCTCAACTAGATAAAAAAAAACATAGTTAGAATAATAAGACAGCATTTAGGGAATGTTGCAATATATTTTAGATCAAACTAATTTTATCATTTTTTTTTTATTTGAGTGAGTTTTAGCACATTCTGATCATTTGTGGAGTTAATTTGTTTTGTGAAAAGATTTAAAAGTCAAATGATTTTTTGAAGGGGTACTCTTTTTGAAGTATATATTGTAAAAAAAGAATTATATTCATGTATTGTATATTAAAAGAGTGAATAATATATATGTTGAAATAGGTGTAATATTTTATATCAGAAAATATCATGTTAAAAATCAGCTATTACTGACTACATACCATAGAGATACCTGTATTGTTGTTGAAATGAACCAAATTTGTGAAAACGGTGCTGTTTATAGTTTTTATTGCAGATCAAAATGCTAGTAGTATTTTAAGATATATACATTTGAAAGCATTAATGGCAAAAAATAATTGTTAGCAGTGACAAAAAAACAAACATAAAACATATGTAGTTTTGTTTGTGAATTTCTTTATGTAATTAAAATTCTAATTTTGGTACATGTGAATATTGTTTAATCAGAATTTGTAATTAGCAAAATCTTTGTTTTTGAAAAATCATTGGTTTAACAACAGTTCATTGAGTAATGGCTTAGGTTTCATATGTGAAAAATATATTGTTATAAATCTATAAAATAGTACAATAAATGTATTAAAATGTGTCTTTATTTCCTTTATATTTTTGCTATTATTATCACCAACTGAAGTGAAGATTTCGAGTACGAGATATTGTTGTAGCTGTGTCCATCATTCCGTCCGTGCTGACATCCCTCGGTCAGTCACATATTTTCTGTCAGAATCATATCACATGGGTACAGAACTGGGTCACTAGGTCAAAACTTCGAAAACAATCTTTGAAACACACTAGAGACATTATATTTGGCCCAATATTTATGAAACTGAATCAGAATGTTTTCCTTGATGAACTCTAGATTAATTTGAATCTAGGTCATGTGGTGACATTATCTAGTTCACTAGGTCAAATCTTATATAAACAATTAATCATACAAGTGGCAATATTTTACTGGCTTTATGTTTATGAAACTTAATCAACTTAATGACTAGTTTGAAACTTGGCCACATGAGATCAGAAACTAAGTAAGTCACTAGGTCGAATATGTGATAAATCATGTCCGAGACCAAATATTGATATTGATTGGTCAGACTTTGTTCAACCTGCGGGCAGAATGTTTCCCTTTATGTAATCTTTGTAGACTGAAAAAGTGGGTCACATAGGGTCAAAAACTAGGTCATTAAATCAAATCTTAAAGAATACTTGTTAACATACAGAGGCAATATATCCACTCCAATATTCATGAATCTTGATCAGATTTTGCCCCGATGAAATACTGGCTTAGATTGAAAGTAGGTCACATGGGGTCAAATCTTGGCCTTGATGAAATATTTTATTAGTTTGAAACTGGGTAACATGGGGTCAAAATCTAGGTTACTAGGTCAGATCTAAATAATACACGATATACGATATTCTTTTATTTCAAACAGTTACAAACAAACTTATATCTCATATCCAGTGTCCATCACTCTGCACCCGTATTGTATTTCTGTAGTTTTTCGTATAAATATTGATTGCAATATTTCACCAACACATGACTGCCATGGAAACTACTTTGCCTTATCTGGAGAGGGTTATCAATTCAACGAATTTGCTTGTTCTTATTGAATGAAGACTGGTTATACATTAGGGATTTTAAGAGACTGAGGATGTGGTAATTATGAGATATAGTTTATAGATCTACTCTTGTAGAAAACAAATACATGAATATACTTAAACAGTCACTTAAAGTTATTCATTTGGAATAATTGATTCATATTGAGTTAAACGTACTAACTATTATGCCTGAAGATTATATAAATGTTAAATAGTATCTCACATCAAAATAAGTCTTTTTTCGGATTTCGAGATTTTTTTCCCCAAACTGAAAGTTGTATAATTTTCTCCTGACATCTTCACTTATGCTTGATAGTTATTACGTCCAAATATGGTGACGAAGATCATGTTTATGATGATGAAAAAAGATAATGTCAATTACGTTCTATTGCACTATCCCGAACGCATCGTACATAACCCTTCTAATGAAATGTGGCTACCAAATTTGGCCGCATTTTGAGTTGTAACAGAGCAGAATCCCTCTTCATTCTCCATACTCCTAGCGTATTTATATCAAAAGGTGGTCTCTGTTGTGCTAGAAATACTAAAAAACTATTAACCCTACAATCTTATTGAACTAAATGGCTAACTTATTATACAGTGTTGGCTAGTTGTTTCCATATGTCAATGATGATCTCTCTTGTCATGGCCCTCAATAGAGTAGCTGCTAATCAAAACAGACTACTTCAACCCAAGAACGATAACAAGTTGTCCCTACGCCTCCCCAAATTGCGTTGAAATAGCGACTCTGTTGTTTTCTAACCGCAAGCAACGATGTGGACGGAAAAAGGTTCACTCCAAACTCATATTCGAACCTAAAAATTATTCTCTCCGTGCTGTAAATATGGAATTTTAACCCGATACAAAAAACATGCAATTCGGCTGCATAATTAATGACTCATTTTAACGATGGATATAAGATTTGAGTGTTTGCGATTATTTGAAATTAACGAATATTGTATATAATGTAGCATTTATATTTGACCTACTCACCTAGTTTTTTTTTTACCCAGTTTCAAACTTATAAAAAAAGATTTCACCAAGGCAAACATTCTGATTAAGTTGCATGAATATTGGACCAGTAATATTGCAAAAATATAGCCTCCAGAGTATTCACGAGTTTTTTCTAAGATTTGACTTAGTGACCTCGTTTTTGACCGTATGTTACCCAGCTTCAAACAGTTTGAAAAAAGTATGACTAAACAATACCAAAATTTGGTTCCGGACATGATTTTCCAAAGATTTGACCTAGTTCTAATTAAGGTTCATAAATAGGACCAGATATATTTTCCTGCCAAGATTGTTTCTGTGGGTTTTACCTAGTAACCTAGTTTTGACTCCATGTGCCATAAACTTTAAAAAGCCTTCAAGGGTAATAGTATGTCAAAGTTTAAACATAATTTAACCAATAATTACCATGATATGGTTCCAGACAAAACATTCTGAGATTTGATATAGTGACCCCCATGTTTGATCACATGAAACATAGTTTTAAATTTGTCCAAAAGTTCATCAAGGAAATCATTCTGATTAAGTTTTACAAATATAATATCTTAAGTGTGATCTAAAGGTTTTGATCTACTGACCTAGTTTTTGATCCCATGTCACCAAGTTTTACATGGGTCGAGATTTCATCCAGGGGAAATTCTGACCAAACTTGAACATTATCTGACCATTCACTACAAAGATATGGTTCCGGACAGAAAAAAAAATGTGACGGACAGACAACGACAGAAACAATATCCCCTCCCGTTCGGTTGTAAAGGGGATAAAAGCGGACTCATGAGCTGGAACACTAATCCTTGTGATTATTTCGGAGTCCGGACCACACCATTTCACACAGTTTTCGTGGAAATTATTTGTGGTATAATGTCTTAATATTATATTGTGTAGGCAATGCAGTCTATATATGGCACATATTGAATTCAACACACATAATGTACTTGCAACTCAAATTAGCACACATGATGTTCCATTTGGGTTAAAAAAATGCTTAAAAGCGACAGTAGAAGTGCATCGCCTCTTATTTAGAGCTGCACCTCTATATTTAAAGGTGTAGGTAGAAAAACATATATTTGAAATAGAGATGCTCCTCAATATTAAGAACTGTAACTCTAAATAAAGATGTGTACCTCTAAATTTAGGGGTGCACCTCTTTTTCATACACATCATATTACTGATAGAAGGCGAATTTAACCCAATGGTACGTCATATTTTTCAACGATCAGTGAACCAATAGCTGCAGTCTATGTCGAGCTCGGACTGCTTTGCGGAACGTCCTAGGCGCCTGACACCAAGATATTGAAAATGTACCAGTCGATTTACAAGACATCATAAACAGATGATAAAGCTATGATTTATTTTAAAATTCACTTCATTCAGCAGAAAAAAAGAAAGAAAAAAGTGAAACAACAGAAGGAGCCTATGAGCTGTTTTTCATCGAAATCAAGGTTACTGCGCATAAGCATGACAACATCACTCAACTGGAGTTCGGATCTGTATCATGAGTTTAATTGTTTCAAATGTGAAATGAAAGACCTAATCTTTGAAGTCAACTATGCATGTAAAGAGTGCAGATTATTATTTTGCGACAAATGTGTATGTGCGCACAATGGATACTTCGAGACACACTTGTATTTGGACATGATGAGAGGGAAAACTGGATAGGAATCAGAATGAACCGGTGTGGAGCACATGGCAAATAAATAGCGGCCCATTGTGGTGATCATGGTCAATTGTGTTGCGAGAAGTGCGTCATATATGACCACAGGTATTTATTTCAGCATTATTATGTTTTATGAGTGCTGTGTAACAGTTACTGTTTATTGTTGGTCTTCTTATTAGAAATAAAGTCGGCAGGCCGGGTGCAGCCTATCGTTTGGAAGACTAAAAATAGATGCTAACTTTCTTGGTGGTAATAGGTAAATGCTCGCAAATCCCTTTATATTAGCATGCACGAGCTTCTAGATAATGCACTCTAATAAAATGAAAGACTGAATGAAAAAGGGTCATTTTTTCGTTACATAATGGATAATTGGCGGTTGCAGCCTGCTAGATTTTTTTGTCATAGCCAGAGCCTCTATAAATAATTAAATATATATCTGTCCGGCAATCCCATTGGCAAAGACATAAGCCTGAACACTAGGTTGCCTTGGCTACTAACTAAGCTGGCGTCGACAAGGTTTAACAATTACTACTGTAGCGTGTGACGTCAACAAGGCCAACAGATCCCTTCAGAGAAAAGCATGCTGGACCCTGAAGTGGTCCGCTGGTCTTTATATACAGTAAACTTTCAATCCACACAGAGCCCGGGCTTTGCTAATTTGCATATTACCAACCAAGTAATTATACGTACTATGAACGTACTTCCGTCTATAACGGAATGTTATACTATGAACGCATATCCGCCGCCACAGCGCACGGTTACAGTACTGTGTTCAGAAAGGCATCAATCAAAACGGGACTGCTAGTGTCATGTTAATGAATGAGAATTCGACAAACCGGTTTAAACCTAACAATAGACGATGCTGTTTGCAATATGAGTGCTTTCATGAATGTTATGTATATACATGGTTTTCACAGTTATTTTTCTTGTTCTTCTTTTTCTTCATGCGGTAAATCTCACTATAATATACAACTATTGGCTAGCCGAAAAAAAGTTATATCGAATCCTGCTTACAGTGTTTATACGTTTAAGTGAATGGCAGCTTTTCACTTTTCAGACCATGTAAATGTCTCAATCAATTAGTTGAGATTGCGAAGACATTCATAGGAAACCTGAGTTCTGCCAGCTGCAAGAAGCAATGAAGAAAATGGAAAGCAAACCTGACGGGTTAAAGGCTCCACTGGAACTAGACACCAACAAGCTATTTTGGCAACTATTGTAGGCGAAATTAAAACATTTAGGAAGGAACTCAATGTCATCTTAGTTAACCCTGACAAAGCAAATATCAAAGAAGATATGAAACGTTGTGAGTGCATGCGCATTCAGCTTTAGACATTCAACATTCATTGAGTACACAAGATGCAAGAACGAGCCCCAAAAAGCTCATGATCTGGTTCAAGTTCTTCCGAAGAAGCCCAGAGAAAGAGATTTTTATTGATCGCACGTAAAATCAAGTCATATTTTCGCAACGCTCGCACACTTGGTGCAATTGAACTGTTGATCGAATCAAACGTTGGATCTTCTGAAATACTCGTATACGTAAAAATTAAACGAGATAAAACCACGTGTCACAATAACGCTATATGTGGGTTGCAGAACGGAAACATTGCAACTTCGGCAACGGTAGAGGGGAGATACTAAAAACACAATATTCACATTATTTTCCTCACGATTTTTCTCCGTCTTTCATGCACATGTACCAAACGTGAGATCCATTTCCTCAAGTTGGCAAAGAACAGGTTCAGAACGTCTGGAAGTTTAAGACAGGCCAATTATGCTCCTCCCTTGCCTTTCACCAGAACAATCTCTTCCATTCGGAACGGCCATTTTTATCGAAAACAACCTCGGATGTATTTGGACGGTTTACATACTCAGAAAAAGTGGTACGTTCAAGTCCGCTGCAAGTAGATCGCATAGTAATTTTATTTAGCAGTTAAACATTATGACTTAACTCTTGCGAATCTAAATTGTGTTTGCAATAAAACACTTCACTGGCAATCAAGTTAAACTTAGATTAATAAATACAACTCTAAAACTCTACATCTAATTCAAGTGATGTACCGACATCCGAGGTAGTTTCCGATAAAAATGGCCGAGGAGTTCCAAATACAACCTCTTCATAGTTATGAAGATAAATCAGACCAATTCACGAACTGTTATTGTGCCGATGGGGAGAGAATCTTCAAATCAAACCACTCCGCAAAAAGATCGATCGTGCTGGGTAAAAATGGCAAAAAGGTCTCATCATTCCTATATTCAGAACGACAAGGGCCAGTTGGACTATGTATTAATATGTCAGGTAAGCATATTAAACAGTTAACTTTTCTTTTGAGTTATATCAATAAGGCATAGCAAAAATAAATTATCGACCTACCCTTATTTTTTGTACCCGACACTAACAGTTTTATTGTTAGTTGACAAACACCTTTAATCAGTTATGTTAAAATATTCTTTTTTTGGATAAACTTTAGTAGTTTCCTGCAAGGCGAGACTCGTAATTAAATTATATTATTGATATATACTAATTTTTAATCAAATTATGAAAGAAATATCAACTAGACACTTGACACTTGTATGGATGGTTAGAGGTTATTATGCCCTTTTAACACACAGCAATAATTTGTAAGACTATTTGAACACACATACTTCTTGGCACAAATTGGCGGTTTGAACTCGCGTTGTGGTCGTTGATACTGCTATTGTTTTAGCCGTTTGTATGGTGGTTGCTGTGATTGCTCCGCTGCTATTAAAGTATCGGCGATGGTTGAAGGATCCTGCTCTTCTGGCATGCTCTCACTTGTATCCTGCTGTTGGTGTATACCATCCTCCAATTCAGGCTCGTCTGTGGTAACAACACAAGGTCAGCGAGCAAATTATCAACTCTTTTTTCAGCAAACGGCCATCATTTACTTCATTTTCATATTAAACCGGCTTTTAGATTAATGGTTGTCCCCTGTGTCCATGACTTTTTAACACTTTCCTACAAAAGAACCTTTTCTCCAGTTTGAAATTGTCTGCCTTTTGCATGTGCATCGTGATAGGTTTTCATTTGTTTGTTTATTTGAACTTTTTCAGTGAAATGTGGCATCCATAAATCTAACCTTGACCTTAATTTTCTTCCATAAAGGAGTTCACATTAACAAACTTTTCCGAATAATCCCATGACGTTGCTTCTTGAAATCACTTTTGATCTTCCATACAGCTCGCTTTAACAGACCATTGCTCGCTGCGTGGTAACGCGCAACTTGAATGATCTTTATACTATTCTTTTTAATAAAATCGTCAAAATCTAAACTAGTGAATGCACTGCCATTGTCTGTGACCAGTTGCTGGCATATTCCATATGTAGCAAATGTCCTTTGCATTAGTTCAATTGTCACTACTAAAGTTTCTTTGTTCGTATCGAATGCTTTGATTAACTTCGAATGTGTATCGATGATGACAAAAAAAAACATTTCCCCCAAAAATGGACCTGCATAGTCGAAATGCAATCTCAATGTTGTTGCGGCCATTACCGTAAATGTAATTTCGCTTCTGCGTACATGTTCCTGTTTTTCTGACATAGTTGACAGTGTTCATATGATTTTCAATTTCAGTGTCCATTAAAAGCCGCCATACATACATTTTGGCTAAGGATTTCATTCTTTTTTGTACCTACGTGCAACGTGTCCAACATCATTTCACGTTCACAAGGAGGTATTATTACACGATTTTCCCGAATAATGCATCCATTAACTCAAATCGTTTTTAATAGCAAGATAAGGTCTAAAATACTTATTTGGACATTTCTCTTTTTTCTCCTTTTTGCAGTAACACATTAACTTTTGACATAACCGGATCTCGATGCGTCCACAGTCTGACCTGTTGTGATGTAACCGGCGTGTCAGCCAATTGTTTGATGCCTAACACAATTTCCGTTGGCATTGGCGGTTCGAAAACCTTTGTATGTCTTGGCAATTGACTAAGACCATCAGCATTGCACAAGATTGGTCCTTCTTATAACCTACCAACGTCAATACCATCGCAATTTTCTTGCAGCTGTCGTTGAAGGGACCCAGTATAGGTTTATGGTGAAACTTTTTCAATGCTAATGCCTTTTTTCACTGCACCTGAAAGAGTTCTAGAAGCATACGCAATCGGCCTCTCGGAACCGTCCTCCATACTTTGAAATAAAACCGATGCAACTCCATACGGCGATGCGTCACAGGCCAACAGCAGCTGTTTTTCAGGGTAAAATGAACTTACAAATCTGCAGGTGACAAGAGCTTCTTTGAGTGCAGAAATGCCTGGTTTTCGTTCTCGCCCAAATGCCATGCTGCCCCTTTCACAAGTAACGCATGTAACGGCGTCAAAATCTTTGATATGTTTTTGAGAAACATGTGATAAAAGGTCAATCATTCAAAGATATCTTTGTAGCTGTTTCTTGATGTTGGATGCCGGCATTTCCTGTATAACCTTTTCCCATTATGGTAGTGGTGCAACTCCTTCTATGAGCTTTTGTCCTAGATAGATTTCCTAGTTTCCTAAGAAGACAAACTTGTTGCGGTTCAGTCTGACACAATGTTTTTGTAACCGCTCTAACACACATTCCAGAATTTGCAAATGCTCCTTGCTTGTACGGCCTATGCTTAAAATGTCATCAACTCCCACAATAACATGTGGCAGTCACTGAAGCATATATTCCATGGTACGGTGAAAGATTCCTGGACAATACTTTACACCATAAGGCATTCAATTGTACACAAATAAACCTTTGTGCATATTACTGGTGACATTTCTTTTTTGTTCTTTTTCAAGTTCCATTGCAAAAACGCTTGTAACATGTCCAATTTTGAAAACTGTTTCCAGCCATTTGGCGAACCATACACCTCTGTAATTTTGGGAATCGGATAATTGTCAAAGTTTGAAAACTGATTTATTGTTATTCTATAATCAGCACATGTCCTGATTGATTTATCACCTTTGACAATCGGTACATTCGGCGCTGCCTTTCCCGAAAACTCTACAGGAGTTATTGTCCCTTCGTTTTGTACATGTCCAGGATCTTTTTCAATGCCTTCTTTCATAGCATACATTACTGGTAGTGCTTTAAAGTACTTTTTTCGACATCTATCTCACTGTAGAGTTTTGCCTTCACGCCAGTTATTTCCATGATCCTTCATTGAATACGCTACTGTATTTGTTCAAAACAGCATTCAAATCATTGCCTAACTGATTTTCACAGAAAAAAATTCACCCCAGTTAAAAGCCTTTAGTTTTTCAAACCGGTATCTTCCAAGGAGATTTAGTCCATCAGTTTTCACCACAATAATCGGCAATACAACGTTCTTGTCTTCGTCATCTTTGCCTTAGTTTCCTAAAGAGATGAAGATTGTTTTAAACCTTTCCCAGGTCTCCCATAAACTATCGTTGCTGAAGCACCAGTGTCAAGCTCACATGATGAGTTTGTCGAGTGACTAAAAGTAAAGTGGCAGCACTTTTTGCCGCAAGTTCAAAGATTGTCGCGATCTTCAAAGTTTTTTTTTTAATTCCAACTTTGGTTTTGAAAGTAATCTCCACTGCATCCTGCCCTCGTTATAACGCCGCATACGAGTCGACCACGAAGCATCACTAGTGTCTCTAAATTCGCAATCCTCCGACGATTGACGTAATTTCGCCACTTAGATTGATACAGTTTTTTCACATTTCGAGCACGACTGTTTCTCTCTGTACTATTTCTGATGGTTTAGGATGATGATGTTTCTGAACAAGTTATTTTAATTCAGCAAAAGATAATAAAATCGCTTTCTTCTTGTCCGCATCAGTTATATCATTTGCAATTAAATAATATTCCAATCGTAAAATGTACTCATTCCAATCTTCTTCCCCATAGCAAAACTCTTTTATTTTTCTGTACACAGACATTTTCCACTATTCAGAATGTAATTACTTAAGATTTAATCAGCTTTACACACATTTATTGCCGACAAGCATCACAGTACAACTAAATACATTTAGAAAATGCAAACTATAAGTAAGATCAACCTATAGTCTACTTCACATTTCTATAGTTTTAAAATGACATAAAACTCCCGTATAGGTGTACATGTTCTTAAAACGTTATAGTAACACCGGGGTGGCCCCCAGTAAAGTCCACACTTGTTGAGATTGAGTTTGTCTGAGATTTGACAAAGTAATGACCTATGGAATTCAATAAGGAAATATTCAACGTTTATTTTACTTAAAGTCAATCACATTTCGGAACTATATATATAGCAGGCGTAGAGTTAAAAGTGGTGATTAGGTCCCAAGAGTATAAAAAGCAGGGTATCTACTTTCACGACTGATGAATACTTCAAGTGACAAAAAGGAACGTAAATCACAATTTGAAAAACAGTTTACAAATGTACCAGGAGCTACAGGTAAGAAGTCTGAATTGTATTTAACCATAAAAGCTTTAGAATTTGTATTAAGTACATTGCCGAAACATTGTATGAACTCATATAAACTTTAATACAGAGCTGGTACAAAATAGATATCTGAAAGCTGCACTCTCACAGATTTTCCGTTTTGACAACTTCTCTCTTTTCTTTTTTTTATAATGAGCCAACTTTTGCGTTAATATTTGTAAAGCACTTATGAAAGACTGCTGACAAAAGATAATATCGCAGATTTTCATATTTCCGTTCGACAAAAAATAAACAAAAAAAGTTGTCAAAACGTTCAAACTGTGGGAGTGCAATTTTAACAATTAATGTTCTTCTATAAACGACGATTGACAATCGTCGTTTTTAGATGAACATTCCTTGTTAAGATATCAATATTAAAGATGCAGTCTTACTCCCTCATAAGATTTACCACAATTAATACTACTGTTTTAGTATTCCAAAAAGGATGAATACATGTCGAAAACAATGGTTTTAATGGATGATACCTATTTTAATTTGAAAGAAATGTGCATAAACACAGTATTTCTACCTTTTGTTTTAGTAGATCACAGTAAATATTTTAGCATTCACCAATCATTTAATATTTTTTGCGTTTTCAGCTATTAAATACACGGTTACAATCTTGTTATCAGTAATTTATATTATCCATAAATGCATTATTAAGTTAGTAGTTAAAGGATTATCAGTCAAGATATATGTTTGTTATACATGTGTATGCATTGATATTGAATAAGAGTGTCACTTTAAATCAATTATTTATGATAAAAGCTCCATATCGAATATCAACCCGAACCGCGAGACGGTCGATTATTAAAACCTGAAAAGGAGAAGTAATTCACACATACTCAACCATTGAATCCGATATTGACTCATTCTTTGACATGTGTATTAACAAACATATTTATAAATAACCTTTTAAACCAGTACAGAAATGATGGCAACAAACAACACAACTGTATAAAACAGTGAAAAAAGTGTAACTTTACAATAATCGGACAATTGATTTTTAATACTTATTGAACGAAGTTCCGCTCATTCTTTGTCTTGTTGTAATGTGCGACATTTTCTGAAAACGAGAATCTCGGTTTTTAGAAAATAAAAAAGAGGCGTACCAAAATAAACATCGAGCCTATATTCTATGAGGGGTACCAAAATAAACATTGTGCCTGGAATAAGACCGTACAAAAATAAACATCGAATCTAGATAAGATTAGTCATTCTAAAATGCCGTCCAGGCTCTTTTTTTTAATGATGGGTAGCCTGGACGTCATTCATAATAAAATTCGTAAACATGTTCGAAATGCCGATCAGAATTTGATCGCACATTTATTGAAATTATTCCAATTTAGTCTATTTAAACAAAAAAAGAACACTGTACCTGTTAAAAGTAATCCTTTTTACATCAATTGCACTATATATTATAAAATAATCACGTTCCTAATTGTTAAAACAACATGCATTTTCAACACCTTCAAAAATTACCAAACACCATTGTTTTTGTCAATGAATGTAACCGAGAACATCCAAATGCAATTTCTTTTCCCTGATTAAGGCTACACATGACTATTAGCTATTAGCTATGAGCGTCTACCTCCCTTGGCAGTATTCATATAAAGCAACTTAATTAAAGCGTACTTGTGTTATAACACAGACCAATAAAATGGTTAAGTTAAAATGACAGTAATAAAAATACTGTATTCAAATTTAAGAACAAAGGGAAATGTTTTTCGTCATTTATTACTTTTTAATAAGTATAATCGTATAATTGTGTTATCAATCACTTGTGTCACATCAAGATATTCATTATTTACATACACTTGCGTAAAAAAGACATAAGTTCCATCCTTTTCCGATTAAGTGTGAAATGTATTTTCAAACATCGACCGAATGTTCCACTTTGTTGATTGTGGCTGCACTGATTTGAGCAGTATATACTGTGTATTGCCCTTTTCAATTGGTTTTGAATAGTGTTTGCGTTTCTTTACCCTCACACGTACATTGGGAGAAACAATTGCTGCAGCATAAACAGCATGCACATATGCATTTAATGCATTTCTTGTTCTCACATTTGGATGCCTTTGGGACTTTGTTTGCGTCCATGTCCTTCGTTAGTAGGTTCAGAAGCACCCCTCTTCTTATACACTCTTCTGACACGAACATCTCTTTTAGGTTATTGTCACATACTCTCGGGCAGAGCGACCGCGGGTATAAAATGGCAACTGCCAGAGCAGGTTTGCCATCTCTTCCCGCCCTACCTATTTCCTGCCAGTAGGCGAGAAAGCTTTTCGGGGCTCCCCAGTGAATGACCATTCTAATGTTAGGAATAGCAATTCCCATCCCGAAAGCAATCGTGCTTACAACAACTCGAACACGCCCATCGGGTTTAGAGAATTCCCCAAGAATCCGTTTCTTGGAATCGTCATCTGTTGACGCATGGTACATCTCTACCTTCCTCTCTCCATCCACCCACCCATGGTCCTGTAGCCCCTCGACCAGAAATGACCATACATTATACACACTCTTGTATGACCTGAGATAAAAAGAAAACATACTGTACATAACGTCATGTACTAAGACAGCTGTATGTGAACTTCTACACAAAAGACGGCATAAGGTAACTGTAAAATTTTGTTAGATTGACTATAGTAAGAATATATAATGTACTTAACAGTAATTTTATTACCTACATTCTTGTTATTGATAATCATTATTTACACTCTTTGTAAAGACAGTTCTATTGGATTTCCAGACAGTATGCGATCTGTGGGGTCCAAAGCCACCAGCGACACCCTAGCACGTCATGGCACTCTGGCCGGGGGGTTAGGCAAAGAAATATCGAAGATTTATGCCAAACTTGTCGAACGCACAGAGGACCACCCAGGTGCACGGAAAATGAAGAAAAGGGAGGAAGATATAAAATTCTTTGTCAATCTTCTTAAAGAAGAACGCCTTACTGAAAACTGTGGCCGGCGTTCGCATAAGGCATTTCAAACATTCAGAAAGGAGACACTCAACCGTTTTGCATTCATGTCAAAAGTATCAAAACTTAATAAGAGACTGGACAAGAGTCGAAATGTTGTTTTCCATGATTGAGGTTGAATAATTCAGGCCTGAGTATAATGTTCATTGAATTTCATGACTTCAAGCTCCAAAGTCTCGAAAGTTCATAAGTCCGATGTAACATAATTAAGCTTAGCTCACTATAACTGTGTTTCTGTAATATGCATCATATAATTACTTCTTAAAAAGTATTCAGGCATTATACAGGTTTAGTTATGATAATCACATTACAAATTTGTTTCTGTTATCATACTCGGCTTTAAGTATGTATTTTGGCTAATTAAAAATAAGCTTTTTACGGTATGTTTTGATAAATTTGGGCCAGTATATTTTCTATTAAAAGTAAGTATAACATCTTTGAGGACATAGCTTTTTTTCAGAAAATTATGGTTTACGTTGAGTTATTTACTTGTTTAATGTATGTGTATTTTGTGAACATTCCTTTTTATTCAATTAATTTGATATTGTTTCTTCCAGTTACTTAAGAATGTTAATTATCTTGACACCCTTAGCTTAAAAGCATATTTTAAAAGTAGGCTAATTGCTAAAATCTAGTCATGTATTTTATAAATATCTTTTTTTATTTTGACATGTCGCCATTGTTATTAGTTAAGGCTTAATATTTTCCTCCAAGTTTATTTTGTTCTGATGTACATATTTTGTAAATAAATCGTGAAATTTGTACCCGACAATACATATTGCTCGATTTCATAACCTACACCTACGGACGGTAAAACTTAGTTGTGTGTAACCATTTTCTTTAGGGTAATAAGAAAGCTCAACATGGCAGTATCAACACGGAAATGCATGTAAAATAAGGTATTTTGAAGAAATAGTTTGTGAATTTGCAACATTCTTGTGGTGAATAATACATATTTTGGTATTTATTGGTAGTCTTAAGCCATACAATACGAAATAAGACTATTTCATTTCATACAAAGTTTTTACATGTTTACGAATTTTGTTATGAATGACGTTCCAGGCTACCCATCAAAAAAAAAAGCCTGGACGGCATTTTAGAATGACTAAGATAAGATATACGTACCAAAATATACATCGTGCCTAGAAGAAGATTCGTACAAAATATTTATTGATTCTCCGGAAAGAACTACATTTCCTTAATAAATTATTTCGAAGCGTTCAGTTTGTGGCGAAAAACATATTCTTCGATCGACATCTAAGTTTGGTATCATGACTTTAAAGATAACAAAGTTATTGAACAGATTGTGGCTTATGAGGCAATGTTTACAAATAAACCTGTTGATTTTATTCACATTTTTTCGGCAAATATTCCATATCTGTTGTAACTATACTTGCATGTGTATATTCCTATTTTCCAAACTTCATGGTTCAATTCAATTCAATTCAATTCAATATTCTTTATTTCCACCAATAATTGATGATTATTAAACATAAATACAAATATGCAAAACATAAGAGGAATAATCAAACATAAATACATGGATTAGCAATTACACATCATTCAAATTATTTACAGTGTACAGAGATATTAAAAAAAAAGAAAAAAAGAGATATTAAACTATTGCTTTATATGTACAGAACACACAATGTGCGATATGTTTTATGTACACACAAGCTTCAAATGCCCTTTAGTAGTCGAATGTATTTATATATTAATATCAGTAGTATGTAGGAATATACTTCATTTCGTCAACACGCCGTGCAGTGATTTAGGATATGGAGGGATATTTTCATGAAGTCCGAGTGTAAACTTCTGTCCATGATACGTTCACAAGGAGCACCAAGTAAGGTGAGGTAAAACGTCTCTGCGTCCATTAACATTATTACTCGACTGTACACGTTTCCAGGCCGATTTTTAGTACCTTAACCCCCATTTTGTTTATTGCAAGCACATTACCCACTTTTCTCTTTTTGTACACTTAGAATGTAATTACATTGGGAGTTGTCATCACACAAGCGCGTTTTTCATCGGGAAATTTATTCATTTGATAACATGCAATTCCTAGACCAAATCCTCAATGGTGAATTTTTGAAATATCTACAACTAATCAATAATATACCGCTAAACATTAAAAATGAACTAAAACAGCAGATATTACATTTCCGGCTGTACAAAACTCGATGTTGGACTAAATTAAGTACAAAAAGATGACATAGTGTCTGTATAACACACGTATTCAAAAATAGTTTCGAAATAAAACATGAATACAAATGGGAAGACTTTAAAACGAAACACTCAGTAGGAAAGAAATATATACAATGCCACACACATAGCAACATACGACACATGTATACGGGCTTTTCAGTTTAAAATAACCAACATAATTATACACACTCATAAATACCTTTTCTAATGCGAATTATCAAATATTACCAAAAAAATGAGAGAAAAAACACAACAAGAAAGAGCGCTCCGCTTTATATGTGATGACTATTCCTCTGATTAAAACAGCCTTCTCCAAAGCTACCAACACTTAAACTTAAAAGGCTAAGAAGAATAGCATTAGAGACACACAAAATAATGCATAAACAAGGGCATATTATTAACATGATATTGTTAGTATAAAACAACATTATTTCAATTTTAGATTCAAGAATATTGCTAATCTATCAAAGGTAAGAACAACTAGTTACGGCAGCAACTCAATCCGTTCCAGTGCCCAAAAACTTTGGAATTCACTCCCCGCACATTCAAGAGAAGACATTATTTACCAGCATTTTAAAAGCTTAATCAATTCCTGGGACGGAGAGAGTTCCTCGTGTTCATAGTTTGATGTATGTTGTTTGTTGTTGCCTGCTTTATTGTACATCTTCTTTGTGTGCTTCATTATTTGTCAACAATCTGTAATTTTCGTATAATCTGTATGCCACCTGCATTAGACAATTGTCTGTCTAGATTAGAGCTTAGCTAGATGCATGTACGTGTTTCGCCTAATTGCAAAATAATTTAGAAAGTAATATTTTTATTTATGTAATTAATGCCTTTTTCTTACCATAACTACCGTTTTATGTACTCTAAGAAGCTGTTGCTAATCATTTCATCTACGATCTGATCGAGGTGATAATATGATTTTTGAAACCGTTTTCCAATTGCGCATCTAGTGCAGTTTTTCTAATTTCAGTTTTTACTGTCCTCTGTCTTAGTTATGTTTTAGTTACGATTAGCGACGGCAGCTTCGTTTTACCTATATACTAGTTTATTGCATTGGCATACATATAAATGTGCTTAGTCATTGTCTTAACGTTTAATATGTGCAATTTAAATATTTTTGGTTCTTAACCGCACGACTTTGACTTAGGTGTGATTATTATTCAATAACTAACCATTTTAATCTTAGTTATGATCTCAGTTCAATGTGCCTCTCATAATAAAATGTCATTTCACATACACACACACGCACGCACGCATGCACGCATACGCACACACGCACACGCACACACACACACACACATAATTATATATATATATAATCCTGTTGTTATTTGTTACGTAATTTTGTCTGTAAAAAGCTATACATAGCTCATGTATTGAATGTTACATGAAATCCGACAAATAACAAATATTGACTTGTGTTCCATTTGTGAGGAAACAATAAACCACATATTCTGGGAGTGGTATATCGCACAAGACCTGTTTGGAATAAACATACATATGTGTCCATGCACTTAAACATAGAATGTAAGCTCACTGACCATTACCAAATATGGCGATAGTCAGAACGACCTTGACCATGACCACCATATGTGGTAATAATCGTAAATACGTTTTATTCCGAACAAAAATAAATATATATCACAAAAGAGGGCTTTTCTTTCATAACTTCCAGAAATATAATATATTTTTAGAAAGCCCGTCTGTCGCTCAAAAATCTTTTTATAGGTCTTTTTTACCCTTATCCTTTTTAATGAAAAATTAGCATAACAATTAGTTTTTATTACAAAATATAGTTAATTAATATTACAAATGTTTTCAATGTTTAGTTTATCAATTGTTTTGCATACATTTGAATAAAAAATGTGTTTCATTTGAATCCCTCTAGTACATTTCAAATTATGACCTGGACAAACAACCATACATGAACGATAGGATTACGATTACTGGGTACTACACCTCTTTGTCCATCTATCTACATTCCAAGTTTAGTTTAATCCCTTAATCTAAGGGGGAGGTATTTAAGGGAATATAACTTCAACATATGCAAGGCAGGAGTATGATTCTTCTTCAAAAACTATCAGATAAGCCGAGTTTCAGGGGAGGTAATTAAGTAATGCCGTGCATGATTATGGTTCCAACATTGCCCACGTCTTATCAATGATCGTATCTTATCGAATCCTTTATTCTTGGTTGTAATATGATACATTTGCAACAAAATGTGCGACTGGAAATATTACGCTAGGCCTGTTTGGATGTAATAGATAAATTTTTAATTTCATTTCTCACACTCGATTTGTATTGAAGCGAAATCTGCGATCGTCGTACTACATTTTTTGTGGTTGAAGGTCAATCGAGAGGCCTTGAAGTATTTAACCTAACGAAGGTTCCTGTGAAATTTCAGAGATGTTTTTCAAGCAATTATTGACGTACGGACGGACGCCTGACGAATACCGATCCTAATAGCTAACCATGAGCAGGGCATGATTATGGTTCATGTGCTTCCTTTCATGTTATTGCATTTTATCTATATTTGAAGTTTTTCGAAGATATGACCTGGACAAGAACCCTTTTTCGGAAAAGATCAAGTAAAGAGGAGATAACTTAAAATAGGAAGGGTAGGATTATGGTTCTTGTGTACTGCACTTCCACACATTGCCATCTATTAATTTACACCATGTACCATAATTTATTTCAATCACATCAGTAGTTTTGAAGTTATTTCCGGACAAGCGTGTGAAGGCACCAATTATGAAAAAAATGGTTAAAGATGCACTCTTAATCCCAAATAAGATTACCAAAATTAATAAAGTTGTTTTAATTTATCAAAAAGGATGAATAAATGTCTAAAACAATGGTTTTTATGAAGGATACCGAGTTTAATTTGAAAGAAATGAGCATAAAACACAGTATTTCTACCTTATGAGACTATAGTAGACCGCAGTAAATCTTTTAGCATTCACCAATCATTTAATATGTTTGCACTTTCTGCTATTAAATACAAGGCTACAATCGTGTTATCAGTAATTAATATTTTCCATAAATGCATTATTTAGTAAGTAGTTAAAGGTATATAAGTCAAAATTGATATTTGTTTTACATATGTTTGCATTGATTTTGAATAAGAGTGTCACTTTAAGGAGAGATGATAAATATGTATGATATGATTACGGTTTCTGTGCACTGCACTTCCTCTCATTGCCATCTTTCCATAAACCAAGTTTACGTAGTTATTCTACGGACAAGGATTCTACGAACGGACGGAAGTTCTCATTAATATATCAACATTTGTTAGGTACTTCTCAGATTACTCCCATTATAAAAATATACCCACTATATAGCTAGTGCCCTACTAACCCTAACTAACCCTAACTAACAAGCGCTACCTAACAAATTTATCTTCTATAAGGAATGAAGGAATTAGTACCCAATATATATACCCGTTCGTGTGTGCAAACGGACGGACGGACGGATGGACGAAGCTAGGACTATATGTTCGTTCTTCGGGGAGTATAAAAATGCTAATTTATCCAGATAATTGTTAATTTTGCCTCTCTATGTCATGCCAGCGGCACAAAGGACCACAATGTAAATAATACTTTTACTCTTGACTGCACTTTTAATTAATAAGAATTAATAAGATGTTTCCCATTTGAACACAACGCATCTGTTAATCTCTGTGGGGCCAATGGTAAAATAAATCATTCAAAATTATCACCGTTACATGGACAATTGCTTAAGCAAACCATTTACTAACTACTTGTACTCTTGCATTTTGAAACAGTACATGATCAACCATAACCATTTTGCAGATGGCTTGGTTTCTTGTGCTGTCGCTGCTAGTTTTGAATGCTGTGAATGTACACAGTGCCGCAAATAACTTTGACCAGCCCGTTAACTTCAACTGTCCAAAGAAATCACAGTCTATCAATCACATTCACAGTCAGCACGACAACTACCGCGAAGATCGTCTATTTACCTACGAGTGCAAAGAAATTCCAACCGTTTCTTCGGACCTTCGAGCAACCTGTTATAAAACAGGTAACTTGATTTTTATTAAGACTTGATTATGGATATGAATGATTTTTATTGATTTGTCTAAAATGTCTATGACTTCTGTATATATTTTGTGAATTTTGTAAGTGATTTTGTTTTGTCTAAAAATAACTTAATTTTACTCACACTATTTAAGGTTTCCATCTGTTTTGAAGGTTATGTAAATGCTTACGACGAAGAGGTACTATTTAAGTGCGAACCTAACTACTACATAAATGGTATACACAGCGTGCACAACAACTACCACGAAGACAGGATTTGGGCATTTACATGCTGTCATATTCCAGGTAATTTGTATATGGCCTTCCAAATTTTTCTAAAAACAGCTAGGGTATGAAGGCTTTCTTTTTAAATACATTTGTTACGCCTTATGTTAGAACGTATTTGTCATCATTGTTTTATTTTAACCAACATACTATAAAAAACGGTAAAGTCGGCGCCGAATTCGTACATAGGTTAGAAAAAGGGGTAACCTGAACCACAAGTATTATTTAGACCTAATTTATAATAGTAATTCTTTAGCTGCATTATAGTATATACTATATTAATTATTGTATCACCCATCCAGTATTTTGTTTCCATTTCTAAGCCGGCAGCTGATATTGAAATTTTGAATAAGCACAGATTTTTTTCAATACAAAGTGATACTGTATGTGTATTCAAAACGTATACTAAAACAATTGAAACTGCGAGAACGAGCCCTAAGGTTTAACCAAGCCCGTCTTGTCATGTTGACTATGAACATAATCGTCTACCATGCAGACTGTGGTAGGTGCAATGAACTCACTCAAATCAATTTCAGAGATAGCTTTTGACCTTAGAAACTTGGTCTGTATGGTATATGATGCTTGGTAAACTTTAATTAGAATTGGGTCGCTTAATGAATCGAAGAGGAAATTATATTTAGGACACGTCAATACAAGTCTCTATCTTTAGACTTTCAGATGCATGGATGCAAGTATAGTGGATGGACAAACGATTACGACCACTTAGAAAACTTCTACGTGGAACATGGCCATGTTTTGGCAGGCGTCATTTCTAGACATAACAACTACCACGAGTAATATTATCTTGTTTTATTACCATTAACGTTAATCTAGTTATACATAAATACGGAACTTCAATAAAAATAGTTGTGATTCAGATGTTGAATAAAATATAATGTACAACGCTGAACCAATCTAAAATAAATTGTCTGCAAATGAAATGATGCATTAGAAACTACACAAATCTTCAAAATAGTTCCTTTAATAATAATTTTAGTTTTTTAATGAATACCATGACTTGTCATGATGGTGACATTGTTGGAATCTCTAGCAAAGTCGCGGGGTTCATAGTAATGGGGTATTTGGGATGTCTGCATGCTTACTCCGCATGTTCAAATCAGTTTGCCCATAAAATATCATAAAACCTAAATAAGCGGCGTGCTAATAGAATCAAGAGCGTGTTTTTGATCGTATCAGATAATATGTTTTATTGGGTGTACCAATTAAGTGAATTTCCAACAGGACTAAGCTATCAATAAAGTGTCATATGAACCGCTTGTATAGCCACAGCGATCAGTCCGCTCGAAGTACCAGTGACGTCATACCGCTATCTCTTATTTAGCATTATATCTTTTGTGTCGAGTATAAGGAATGTTTTGGTGTTCTTTTGTAAAATAAGACCTCAAAGTATTTAAAACGATCTATTTTCTTCATACACATTTTTACTGTCAATATCACTTGAATGTGTCGTTATAATATCATATTCTTCTTTTTCAGGGATAGGATTTTTCAGTACGAAATATGCCAAGTAGCTCGTGAATGTGTTGATGTGTTCGATTGATTTTGTGACGGACATTATAAAAAAGATCTGAGTTGCAATGAGTTTGTTTTATTTCATTTCCTTTAATACGATTTTTTTCTCATATTTCGCGGGGTTAGGCTTTAAAAATTCATTGTTTTATGAATGCTGATCGAAATATATTTTAATCATATTACAACGATTTTTCACTGCGATGTTTCCATGTATATTTTCTCGGGCGTATCGGTTATTTCATGTATCTGTCTGTTATCTTCTTTTATAGATATGTGATGACATTTCAAACACGTATCATTTTTTAGCAGTTGGTCCTCTTTAAGGTGACACTATTGTGATCTATGTACCTGAGTTCAAAGTAAAAGTAAAGAAAATAAAGTTTGAAGTGCATGCTGCAGTGGAAATCAGACTATTTGGGACAAAAAATAAACTTGTAACAACTACCAAAAAGGTAAAATTTCCACAATTGAACATGCAAAAAAAAGTGTCGACTTTAATGAATGTTTTGGTGTAATTTTGTAAAATAAAACCCAACATTACTGTAGTTGATTTTCTTTTCGATTTCGTTCATTACACATTTTCAAATTCATTGTCACTCTAGCGTATCGTTTAGCCTACCTGTATAGTAAGGGTCCCCTTGCTGATGGCATGAAAAACTTTAAATTTGTCTTCAAAACTGTTTAGTGCTCATCCCTGATGTTCATATAACTTTTAAGTGTTTATCCCTGATGTTCACAGAACTGTTGAGTGTTTGTCCCTAATGTCCATACAACTATTAAGTGTGTGCGCCCAATGTCCACAAAACAATTCAGTGCTTGTCCCTGATGTCCACAAAACAATTCAGTGCTTGTCCCTGATGTCCACTAAACTATTCAGTGCTTGCCCCTGATGTTCACAAAACTATTCAGTGCTTGTCCCTGATGTTCACAACACTATTCAGTGCTTGTCCCTGATGTCCACAAAACTATTCCGTGCTTGTCCCTGATGTCCACAAAACTACTCAGTGCTTGTCCCTGATGCTCACAAAACTATTCAGTGCTTGTCCCTGATGTTCACAAAATTATTCAGTGTTTGTCCCTGATGTTCACAGAACCAATTCGTGCTTGTCTCTGATGTTCACAGAACCAATTAGTGCGTGTCTCTGATGTTCACAGGACCAATTAGTGCTTGTCCCTGATGTTCACAGAACCAAACAGTGCTTGTCACTGATGTTCACAGAACTGTTTAGTGCTTGTCCCTGATGTTCACAGAACGATTTAGTGCTTGTCCCTGATGTTCACAGAACTATTTAGTGCTTGTCCCTGATGTTCATATGACTTTTAAGTACGTGTCTCTGATGTTCTCATAACTGTTTAGTGTTTGTCCCTAATGTCCACAGAACTATTTAGTGCGTGTCCCTCATGTTAACAGAACTGTTTAGTGCTTGCCCCTGATGTTCTGACAGTTCACAGAAATATTAAGTGCTTGCCTAGGATGTTCACAGAACTATAAAGTGTTTGTTCGTGATGGTCACAGAACTATTAAGTGCTTGCACTTGATGGTCACGAAATGGTCGAGCTTAGCAGCCAATTGAAAAATCCTATATGAGCTGTCCACATGTAATCGTTTTAAGCTTGTTTGCACGTGTATATGAATTCAATATTTAAAGTAACTATTGGGTGCATATTGACCATTCAATAAGCAATTTAACGTTATGCTAGTTTTAGACAAGTACTTGTCAAAAGGGATGGAAGCACACAATTGACTGTTGAAAATGTGACTCTTGTGTGCATATCAAATGCATCTGGCATGTTCGATGTAGAGCTACAATTCTTGAAATATTGGTAATCTTGTTCAAGGAAAGGAGAGCAAAGCCAGCTCAGGGATTATCTCCCTTTAATGAAATTAATATTTTTTATTTGATGTTACGGACACTTATAAAGGCCCAATTATAAACCTTATTAACCTTCAAAGGAATAGCACTACTTATGAAAAAGAAAAATATTCTTACCTATTTCAGGTTGGGTAGGAAGTTTCATACCATGGATTTTAATTTCATTTAGCAAACAAATAACCATTTTCTTGATCCGTCATAACCAACATTTGTACTGAACTCAGAAGTTCAAAAGAGAACATTTTAACAAGTTTCAAGAACAAAAGGTTAAAATTGTGTTTTAACAACTTACTTCGAACATTTGACCTAATGACCTACTTTTTGATCCGACCTGACGCTGAATATAATTTGCCCTAGATTTTATGTGAAAAGTTTTTGAAATCTTGGCCTAAGTAAATCATTTTTGACTAGACATGAAAAACAAACTTGATCAAAAGTTCTTAGACAAACATATAATAAAAGTTTCATAAAGGTTGAGTAATAATGTGGCCCTGATAGATTTAACAATGTTCTTTTATTATTTGACCAAGAGACTTACCTTTTAAACAAACATGACCAATAATTGAACTGAACTTAGATTTTAAAGACACAATTTAGCCAAGTTTCATGAACATTTCATAGACATCATTCTGACTAGGTTTCAAAAAGAATCGGTACAACTGTAGTCTTTAGTGTGATCAAGGAAATGTTGAAGTTATTTATACTTTGCTTCCAATGTTAAAAATGAGTTGTTACATTCTGTATTAGTTATAATTGTCCATGCTAATCCACTGAACACAATCCACATAGCACTTGATTTCAATTTAAATCCACATCACGAAAGCCATCGAATGAAGTTACAGGGATGCTTTTATGAAATTGGTAAAAAAAAATCACAAGGAAACAAGTACAGAATAGGAGATCATGCTTTATACCAAAAAATATTTTTTTGTATAGATCCGATAAATGGCATCAATTTCAATTTTTAAGTTTTGTGGCTAAAAAACAGGAAATCAGCTGAAGAGGAAATCGGCGTCCCTCAAGTAATATGTACATAACTGATGCACTGTGCTGGGAAATAATACTTTAATCAAGGTCTCAGCATACTATGCAGGGAGCTCAGCATGATATGCAGGTTACTTCATATACAAGTAGGAAGAGTTACTTTTTACCTGCCCTGAATGCATATTGTGGGTTACACACAGATGTATTGAAAAACCAAGGTTGTTGTTTTTTCGATTGTCTTCTTAATTAGTCAAATTTTGATTATTTTCCAATCAAATTTGGAGAAAACATGTATTTTGGGATGTCACAACTGACACTGCAATATATTTCATAAGATTTTTGAAATTCTGATTTTAAGAAAAAGTTGATACTGATGGGGCTTTTTTTCCATGCAAATTCAAAATTCGAAAATGTAATAATTAATTGTCAAATATCCGAAGAAATCCTGAAGTCATTTAGTTAGTAAATATTTCTTCCTTACTATTTAAAATGGAGGCTAAATTTACAATCATACAGTGGGTAATTCCCATTTAAAACGGAATGAGATAAGATTTAAAACAGTTCAGCATTTGATGGGAAAAAGAAAAGAAGGTGCTCAAATATGTTGCACTTATCAGCTTGGACTTAAATATTGTAAATAAATTTTATTTCATGTCAATGCTGAATGATTTGATATGAAAGTAAGTTAATATTGAAAAATATAATAAAAACAACAACAATTTTACAACATCTCATTTATTCCATCTCAGAGATACATGAACATTGTAAAATGATACAAAATGCTTTGATTTACATGTACAGAATGATGACTTACATCAAATGATTTTCGAAGAATGAAGAACGGAAAATGACAATGAACACAGAAATGCACAGCAGCACCTGAATGTGTATTAAAACTGATCCCACATTTGTAAATCTGATATCAATTTCTCATTTGATTTAAGAATCTTGAGAATCCAAATTTCTTTAATATATGGTTTATTAATAATGCTTAATGTAGACTGAATGCATGCAGTTTACTACTACACTTAAAAGTATTTCAATGCTTAATGACAAAAATATTCAGATCATTGCACAGTTACCTCCCTTCTACAGTTATCCATTTAGGACAAAATTGTGTCCCTTTAGAGATTTGCCTCCCTTGCTATTTGTTGCGTTTAATGTTTCAAACATAATTTATCTCCCTTTCTTCATGTTCATATTTGAACACAAAATATTTCTCACTTGTTCAAATATGTCGATATTAATTGATTGATATCTCGAACTATTTTCTTCATATTTTGATACAATAGTATCTCCCTTGTAAAAAAACAAGATATCTCCCAGCACTGAATTTATCTCCCTTTCACATTGTTGTTCAACAATATTTCAACACAAAATTATCTCCCTTGTCCAAACATGTTCATAAACCAACACTTGAGTTATCTCCCCTACTCTATGTAGCAGGCACTGCTGAGTTTGGAGGTGGTGGCTGAGTGGTGTCCATTGGCTCAGAGGCATTGGAATTGTCACCATCTCCTGTAAAACATTAATATCAGCACATTTTCACTAATTAATCAGGTAATTTAAAAAATAGAAAAACACAATCCAAGTTTCTTTTACCCTTTTTTTTTTTAACAGCTTAGTTCAATTCTGGTTCCAGCACACATTCTTAAATCTTTCATATAACCCACAACCATAATGTACAATTACCCGATAGTATTATAAACAATGAAATCTGGCGCCTAATTGACAGTTTATAAGTAAAACTATAACTAGGATCTGTGAATTGGATGTGTCCCCTGTTGAGAGCGTCTCCATAATTTTTCTAGTAATGACCTTGACCTATGATCTATTGAGCTTAAAATCAATAAGAGTCATCTACTGACCATAACCAATGTGAATATTAAGTTTGAAGACTCTACAGTTCACCAAAAAGTTTAAAGCACATGGAATGGAAACAAAACTGTCTCACAATGTAGACAAAAATTAATGTATAATTGATAAGCCCACATAGGCTTCATGAAACCTGGCTGTTCTCTGCAGTCTTCTTAGTATAAGCCATAAACTTACACACTATTTTAGAGGAGTAGACCATGCAGAGAGATAAACAATGTTCTGTATAACCCACTACCCTAATGTACACTCTAAGGTTACACAAAACTAGTTTTAGAACCAATTTTCAAAAGGCAAAAACAATAGGGTCGGTGTGGAGGATCCATAAATAATTATATACATGTATTACCACCAATACCGTCCATACGTACCAGTGTCAAGTTTGGTCTGCCCAGATGGAGGTAGGGGCTGGGAGGTGGGTGGTGCAGGGGAGCCCTGCTGGGCTGAGGGGCCCATCGGGGTCATAGGGGATGCAGAGGTTGGGTATGGCTGGCCCAGGCTTGCTGGGTTGATGGCTGTGGCTGTTGCACCTGATCCTGGACCTAGAAGGAAAGATTATGTGGATTAGAAAATTCATGTTGTTTAATACTCACTGATATAACATGTATTACAATTCTACACAAACTATTTTCCCAACATATTTCATAGAGATCCAATCCTCCTCGTATTCTAAAACAATTCAGCATCTCACACCAATTACAAGATTACTGCTCCCTACTCATCTGCTGCATGGTTATTTGCTGAGCCTGGAACTAAATTGCTCATACTTGCTCAATCCCAGACCAACTAACAAAGCCATCACCCTCTCCTCCAACCCCCACCCACCGCCCCCTGCCCAAGCCTGTGAAAGTTATTGCTCACTACTCATCTCCTGTTGCCGGGCCCGATTCTCGACTGATCATACTTGCCAAATCTCAACACACTCTCCTACTAGCTACAATTAACCCAATTGTTACCCACCTTTACTCAAAGTCCCCTGCCCCAGCCTGTATAGGTTATTGCACACTAATTTGCTGCATGGTTACTTGCCGAGCCCGGTCCTCGGTGGCTCATACTTGCCAAATCTTAACACACTCTCCAACTAACATTCATTAACCCCCCTGTTCCCCACCCCTACTCACCATCCCCTGCCCCAGCCTGTGAAAGTTATTTCTCACTACTCATCTGCTGCATGGCTACTTGCCGGGCCCGGTACTCTGCTGCCCGCACTTGCTCCATGTGAAACTGCTGTCTCTCCTGCAGTAGCTGTTGTCGCTGGTACTCCAACTGGTGAAAAATAGAGGTTACCCAGTTTATTAGAACAATCGTGACAATAAAATTTTGCAATAGGAATATTTAACCCAACCAGGGATTTGCAAGTATGAAACTTGAGTCAATAAATCCAAATTTAGTTTATCTTTCATCTTTTTTGTATTTGTCTCTTTACCTTGTCAAGAATAATGCAATTTCAGACAAAACTTGCTGATAAAGCAGCTTCCAATTGTTCAATATCAAAGCAATAGACCTTTTTACTGATACCATTCTAAGCCAAATCAAGCACCAATTTGATTATAGCCACAAAGACTATGCAATTCCGAGGTCATTGTTTAAAATCAGTAGCTTTACTATCTAGACACAACCATGAAGTCTAAAATACTGCAATCAGGCAGTGTCCTCAAAAAAGGACTATAAAGTTCACCAGAACACAAAAGAGTGTTAAACACAGTCTTACACAAAAACAACAGGTGTTATGTGACACCAACAAAAAACCCAATAGCAAACAAATTTAACAAGCAACTAAAGGAATTACAAGACTTTAATATCAAATCCACTCACCGCCTCTCGTTCCCTGTCCATGATGGCCTCCAGCTCATCGAAGTGTCTCAGTTTGATTTCCAGTTTCTTCATCTGAGTCTCAACCAGCAGAGCAACCAGAGACTTGATCTTTCGCTCCTCAACCGCTGCCAGGTGCTAGAAAAAAATAATTAATTTTTTAACCGCTGCCAGGTGCTAGAAAAAATAATGGATTTTTTACAGTCATGTTAAAGAGTTCATTTGAATCTCAACCAGTTGGGCAACAAGGTGCTAGAAGATAAATTGTGACATTTATACAGTAATGTTAAATATTTTATCCCAGTCTTTACCACCAGGGCAACAAGAAACTCAATCCAATCTTCCCTTCCTCAGCTGCTGCAAGCTGCTGGAGGAATTAATTTTTCAGATAAATATTAAAACATTACAAAAAATATTGTTTGTCCATTGAATGTAGATATCACCTGATATTTACTGGGCATTCTGGTTCCCTTTAAACAAACTACAGACCCACACCAACACCTTGACACCCATACAGCAGTAGCTATGTTTCCTCAATCCTTATTATCTTAGTTTCTATACAACTTCTCCAGCAAAGGCCTTTAGAATATAATCCCCTAAAATCATGATAACCCCCTATCTTGGCCTTAACAACAGCAGCAGACAGCAGTAGCAAAGTATTGTCTCCCCTGTCATCTGTTTTTTTCACAATTTCACAAGCAGTGGCTGACAGAATCTCTCAAAATCATTAACTAATAACCCCTACCTTGGCCTTAACAGCGGCAGCAGACAGAGCAGCAGCGGCAGCAGTAGCGATGTTTCCTCTCTCCTTGTCATCCAGTTTCTTCACAACCTCTCCTCCAGTGGCCTCTGTGCTCTTCTCTCCATCTTCCTCTGCCTTCTTAGATTCACCCTGTAACAGAATAATAAGCTAATGGTACTTCTATCATTTCACTAATAAGTGTGGTCTTGTGTTTTGGGGGAAAGCACAGTAACCGGAGAAAACCCACTTGTCTGGCTTGGTGACAACTAACCAAACTCTCATGTGCCCAAGCCGGGAATCGAACCTGGAGCGCCTTAGTGAGAAGCGAGTGTGCTAACGACTAACCGGACAACCTTCTAATATGTTTCTTAAATTTTATTTCTACCTACAATTTTCTTCAATTCATTCATTTTATCACTTACATTTCTGTACATTTTAACCTTTTTCTATGTCCTATCAGGACTCATCCTAGACTCACATTTTTGGGAGACACGATTTCTCCCCAGTTCGAACTAGAAATGTGTCCATAGGACACGGATGCCCCCACTTCGGTTTTTTGTCACAGAAAATAAGCCATAATGATTTTTGAAGTATTTTTGGCAAAAAAGGGCCGTAACTCCTAAATGACTAAAGCGATTTCCATGACTATCGAACTTGATCAAGATATTATGGTCACAAACATGTGTTTAAAGTTTGGTGAGGATTGGACAAACAGTTTTCAAGAATTAGATCGGAAACAATCTTCGGGACATATTTTTCAAGTCTTTTTTTGCAAATAAAGGGCCGTAACTTCTAAATGACAAAAGCGATTTCCATGGCTATCGAACTTGATCAAGATATTATGGTCACAATCATGTATGTAAAGTTTGGTGAGGATTGGACACATACTTTTCAAGAATTAGATTGGAAACATATATTTTTGAAGTATTTTTGGCAAAAAAGGGCCGTAACTCCTAAATGACTAAAGCTATTTCCATGACTATCGAACTTGATCAAGATATTATGGTCACAAACATGTGTTTTAAGTTTGGTGAGGATTGGACAAACGGTTTTCAAGAATTAGATCGGAAACAATCTTCGGGACGTACGTACGGACGGACGTACGTACGGACAAGGGCAACCCTATATGCCGCCACTTTGTGGGGGCATAAAAACTATTTCCATATTTCCAGTAGTGTTTTTCTCATCTAAATGTTTCCTACTTTTCCATAATTTTTCTCAATTTTCAGTGGAGATTTTCTAATCTAAAATTCCACCACTTCCTACATTTCTCTTATTTTCTACAATTGAACACATGCTACCCAAGATTTTATAGTCTAAATTTCCAATAGTGATTTTCTAATCTAAATTTCCACCATTTTCTACATTTCCAACATGACCACTACAAGCAACACTCACCTCTTTTGTCTCGTCAGCCTTGTCATCGGTTTTCTCCTTCTCTTCTTCAGGTTTCTTCTCTCCTTCATCCGTCTCCATTGGCTCCTTCTGAATATGGCGGATAAAATATCTTAGTTATTTCCCTATTTATCAATGCAATATTGTTTAATTGAACTGCAGTGAATAAATCTTTAATTTCTTGTCCGAAGGTTAACTCATTATTTGACAATAATTAAAGCCAGAGTTATGGACCTTGCTATACTTACAAGTATTGTCTCTGGCAAAATGTGTACCAAGTTTCATTTGAATGTCTCCAACAATTATAGTTTATGGCCAAGGTTCAATATATGGCACAACAATGCCTAAGACAATAAAAGGCCATGTCAATACCTAGACATTTTCTTTTTAAGCAAGCTATAGACATGAAGACAGTATTTAGATGACATTTGACTTAAGACCCTAATTTCAGACTAAAACTGGTGGTCATGGTGGTGGTGGTAGTGGGGGCGCACTCTTAAGTTTAAGATCGTATTTGGCTTGAGACTAATTTCTGATGAGCTAAAAACATGAAGATAGTCTTAAGATTGTAAATAGCTTAAAACCCTAATTTCTGATGAGCTAAAAACATGAAGATAGTCTTAAGATTGTATGTAGCTTAAAACCCTAATTTCTGATGAGCTAAAAACATGAAGATAGTCTTAAGATTGTAAATAGCTTAAAACCCTAATTTCTGATGAGCTAAAAACATGAAGATAGTCTTAAGATTGTATGTAGCTTAAAACCCTAATTTCTGATGAGCTAAAAACATGAACACATTCTTTTGAAGACCCTTATTTCTGATATACCTTGACTTCATCTTCTTTCTCAGTTTTGACATCTGCCCCATCTTTCTTCTCTTTGTCTTCCTCCTTGGCTTCTAAAACACAGGTGAACATGTTCTTGAATATGTAAGCAGATAACTGAAATGTTCACTTTTTGGGAGTGTAGTGAACTTATGTACTTTTTGTTTTTAGTGACCATCTCAAACTTTTAAATGAAAATGTGGTTAATTCATACATTCAATATTTCTGGAGACATTCCAAGGGGAATTTGTTCAGAAAACCAGGGAATTTTGACATAAGCAAGTGGGATTTTTAACATGGCTTAAACTTGTCTATGTCTCATACATGCCAATTTCTGGAATGCTTCCCAGGAAATTTTAATCAAAAATTGCTCTGGCATGGGCAATGTTTTGGCAAGTTCTACTTTTAACTTTCTTTTTATCTGAACATTTGTTTTCAGTATAACTGTTGTAAGATAATATATTGTAACAAGCAATGCAGTCTCCAATCAAACACTAAAAGACAAAAAACAAAAATTCAATCCTTGGGAATATTCATCTATTTCAATGGCATATTTTTAGCCTTGCAGGGGGATATAGTATGTACGTTTATTCTTACCTATCTCAGACAAATTTCATAAAACAGGACATTTTTCGCAGATTATTTTTTGACTGGCATGAATATTAAAACAATATTATCAATGTTCACATTAATAACTGGACAACTTTATCCTGAAATAACATACATACACTAATATGCTGCCAAACACATAACATGTACCTAAAACAACTTTTTCTCAATTAAAATATTGTACCCTCCTCTTTCTCCGGTGCACTTCCAGCAATGCCGGTCTGGTCCAGGTCAAACTCTAGACCAGCTTACACCATTAACTTACCCTCCTCTTTCTCCAGTGCTGTTCCAGCAATGCCAGTCCGGTCCAGGACAAACTCTGGTCTGACTTTCCCCATTTACCTACACCTCCTCTTTCTCCGGTGCTGTTCCAGCAATGCCAGTCCAGTCCAGGCCAAACTCTGGTCCATCTTACACCAGTAACTTACCCTCCTCTTTCTCCCGTGCTGTTCCAGCAATGCCAGTCCGGTCAAGGTCAAACTCTAGACCAACTTACACCAGTAACTTACCCTCCTCTTTCTCTCGTGCAGTACCAGCAATGCCAGTCTGGTTGAGACCAAACTCCAGACCAGCCAGACACTGGAAACTTACCCTCCTCTTTCTCTGGTGCGGTTCCAGCAATGCCGGTCTGGTCCAGGCCAAACTCCGGTCCAACCTCCTTCCCCTCTGATGCAGCCTTCTCTACTGTCTTCACATGGGCATCTATCAGGGCTGGAGGTACCTCGTCCTTCATCTTAGAGAATGTCTCTGAAAGATGAGCACTAGATCAAAAGTTTGAATGTGCGGCATTTACGTTTATTTTAGGGATGGAAGCGAATATCCGAGTATCCGGATATCCGGATATCACGCAAGTATTCTGATACCAAAATGGGTATTCGAATATTCGTTAAGAATTAAAATTTCAATGAAATAGCTTAGCAGAGACATAGCAATTGTTATAAAACTTTTCAGATGTAATATTTCAGGTGATCAACAGTGTCTGTCGCGAAGCGGGTATGTGTCACAAATCGTCTGCTATTTGGGTGTTTGCACAAGGCGTGATATTGTGTCCTTGTGCAGCACCCTGTTAAGTTCTATGACCTTGTTTACAATGACAAGTGTTGTTTTATGATCACAGATGTGCTTAATTGACACTAATTGGCACTAGTTGATATGAAACGGATTGATCATTAATCCGTAGGAATTGATCGTCCAATCACAAGATAAGGGTCGTGTAATCAAATCTATTAATGACCAATCATATTTTTGATGAATATGCATGAAGAAATTATTGCTATCTGAACAATAAATACAAAAAAAAATTTGTTTATCTATTCACTTTTCAATCAAATTTCCATCATTTTGCATCTTGTATTTTTTTTTTCATACGATACGTAAACATGTTGAGTTTATTAATAAATAAAAAAAGTACACGCATGCAAATAAAGAAAAATCAGATCGTCTTGTTGTCTTCTTATCTTTTCCGCAATTATATCCTTCATTACAAAACACCGCAGAAATTGTAGGTATTGCATTAAATCAAACAATGTAATGAAATAAAATTACAATCGACTATCAAATAATCAAAGCGTCATTTAACATGAAACCTGCTGATAAATAACAAACTCGAAAGCACATGGCAGTAACCAAGCAGCCACCTCGGCCGAAGTGACTATCAAATTCGCGAAGTGTTTATGTGGTATTCATCATGAGTTTTATGATGTAAAATGAGTTGTTTAGCTTTGATTATAACATTATAAATTATTAAGACTGAGAAAGAATGAATGAAAAAGTAAAATTGCCATATGACGAATTATAAATTAAGTGGACAATTATGTCAAATAACAGAAGGTGGGTGACATATAATAGGAAATTTACTTATTATGAAAACAATTTGATACGAGTATCCGGATAGTATTCGAATACTTGATACGAATATCTGGATACCGATTTGGTATCCGGTTTCCATCCCTAGTTTATTTACAATCATATAGTATTTCATATCAAGGAAATTTGCGAATCATTCTGTATAACCCGCAAGGTTTATTGCAAAATTGTGCTCTGATTGGAATAGCGTGATGACATTAAACCAGTGTTAAACTATACGGCATTGCAATTAACAGCTATTGTTTTGAACAAACTGGAATTTGCTTTGGTGTTCTCCTGCCTTCATCCGGCGTGAAAGCACAAAATAAGGGGATCAATCCTTTTTTACTTTGGACAATTATGATACCAAAATGTTTTAGCTACCATTTCATTTGCAAACTATTTTCAATGTTAACAGTCACTTTAAATATTAACATAATAAATTTCCATCATAATGTTCAAAATTCAACTATATGCATTATTGATTAAAAACTAATTACAGGAAGGATTTTACAATCAAACCTAGCCAAAAAGTACCCAAAATTCTCCAGTAGTTGAAATAAACTTGGACTTACCAAGGGCGGCCTTTGCAGCTGAGCTTGCCACACGTGGGTCTACAGTGGAAGCCAGGAATGCCACGGTTGACATGACAGGGTTACCAGCCTGGGAGAATGGTAGGGGCTGGTACGTCAGAGGCCCTGGAAATGTATAAGAATCAGGATTATCTTTTAAAGCACACATTTGCCTTTTTTCAGACATTTTAAGAAGATATAATAGCTAACTACAATCACAACTCAAATATGTTTCTACAGTTTATACAATAACTCTTGCGTCTATTTTTGGGATCAGGAGCCAATTTCATTGTAAGGATCTTAGTCCGTACTTCAATAACCTTAAATCTGTATAAAAGTCACAAATGGCAAAAAGATTTTCCATAGATTTCCTCCATTTTGTCCATTTTTATTGCTGAATAATGACTGAAGTTAATTCCCAACAATATGTAACATGGTGACAAAACTGTCCTATAAAGATCCTTTAAATTTATGACTTATATTGATTGACCAAGATCTTTATTCCAACTATTAATTGTTTTGTGAAGAAATGAGAAATATTCTCCTATTGAGTGTCATATTCATAGGCAGATACCTAGAAACCAGCAGGTTTCCTCATACGCTTTCTCTCTTGGGGTTTCTATTAAAATATAGCATGCATATGCATAGTAATAGTAGATTCCACATATCAGACAAATCACCTGTCTGGAATATTTAAGGTCACCATGACCTTGACCTTTGGCCATTATAACCATGACCTTTTGCCATCATAACTATGACCTTTTGCCATCATAACTATGACCTTTGGCCATCATAACCATGACCTTTGACCATCATAACCATGACCTTTGGCCATCATAACCATGACCTTTGGCCATCATGACCATGATCTTTGGCCATCATAACCATGACCTTTGGCCATCATGACCATGACCTTTGACCATCATTACTATGACCTTCGACCTAAAATCTAATAGAGCTAATCTACTGACAAATTTTCAAGCTACAATAAGTCATCCACAGTTATTAATCAGAAACAAAGTGGGACGCCGTGGACAGTGCTGCAGATGATGACGACAATCCGGACACAGTTCCCTATATAGGAATGCCCTGCTTCACAAGCTGTAAGTAAAAGAACAACAGATTATCCTCAGCACTTACCAAGGTGACCACAATCCTCCTCCAGGTAGGGGTCCTCTATGGGCAGCCTAAGGAACTGTAGGATACACTCATCCTGGGTCCTCGATCCCACATGCTCGCTCACTTTGTTCCAGTCATCCTTGTACAACTCAAGTGCCTCTAGGAGTAGCAGCGTCTCTTGGTCCGTCCAGTCTCGGGTTTTAGTGGCAGAACCCTTATCCTATGAAATGATGTTAAATTTTATTATGTACCTCATTTCCTTAGACATGCCTCAGTGGTTCAATGCAATCATAACGATCAGATTCTACTCCTAAAATAAAGTTTAATTTAAGGTGGTTAAAGAGTTATCCAGTAGTTGAGCCATTGTACTACAGTGGCAATGAGATCTTCATTATTATGCAAGATTTATTATGGCATCAATAAAGTAGAAGATAAATATCTCCAAGGCATTTAAGCAATATCAACCTTTACCATCTGAATATTTAGAGGAGAGAGTTTATAGAGGGAGTTGAAATACTAGGCTTAAAGGTTAATGCCAACCTTAAGGATGATTATTTTCATCAGTGTAATATTCATTTTAAGGAAGAAAATGTGCATTCCAAGAGCATGTATTTCTCATAAGATACAGAAGTGCTTAGTAAATTGCAATCCAAATGTCAGAACTGTACCCTATTTTTCTTGCCGTAGATGTCAGTTCGCAGACCAAAGTTGGCGAGTTCCTTCTTCTCTTCACCGTCCTTCCCCTCATCAAAGTTGACAATCTGCTTTGCAGCTGATGGCTGGAATTTTAACGGATAAACTTTCAATTTCAATGATGCAAAGAGAATATCACTTATATAAGACCATTTTAATAAACATTAAATCCCGAATCACCAGAAATAACCTAGTATTTAATATTTTCCTAATGTTGAATAACTGTAAAAAAATCCTTACAGTTTTATATAAATTTTTAAGAAACATAAATGAGTTTACATAAATTGAGAAGCAGGTAATGGAAATTAATTAAGTTCAATCAAAATGAATCCATTCAAGAGTGAGAAAAAGCTCAACTCTTTCTTGTTTAACTTTTTTAAGAATTAACAAAACACTGCTGGTCATTTAACCATTCAAATGACTAGGGTTAAATAACAGCTCATGTTTGTATAATCCCATAGACTTCTTTGACCACCTCCGACTGAACCAGCCGGAGTGAGGCTCTCATTCATGTCATGATAATAAGCCACATACCTGGTTTATTCTTGGTGGGTTTGCAGCCTGGAGCCCAGAAGGCGTGTCAGACAGAATGTGGAAGTGTGAGGTGGGAGGGGGTCCCATCCCTGTGGGTCTGGTTTCTTGGTCCACTTGGTAATTTACGAGGCCCCACTGCTCAAGGAATGCATGAATCCTGGAATGATGACAGACCATTTAAACTAAGACGGTCCTGTATGAATACCTGGGGTGCATTGCGAAATCAATTAGCTATTGAGCTTTATTCTCTAAAACAAATTAATCTGCAATGTTACCCTAGCAGAGAACACCGATGTCTAGTTTCTTTAAACTTTAAACTGCATACCTTACTTATGATGGAACAGAAACCTCCAACATAATTACATCTACCTGTGTGCTATTTAGGTACTAAATTGGGTTGAGACAGTATGCGTCCTTCGTGGATACAACTAGTGCCTATTTCATCCATAATTATCTCACGATCACTTATGGCACAAACTTTGCCAGTCAAATTACATCTATATACTGTTCTGGTCAGATATTGCATGGAGTTACGATGGTTTGTCATATATGGTGAAAAAGATACAAAAACCAACCTCATAATGGCACAGACATCACCAGCCAGATTTCGTCTACATGCTGTGCTGGTTAGGTACTCCATGGGGTTCAGTCGGTATGTGTCAATCATGAAATTCCTGTACGCCATGTATCTGAAAGGAGGCAAGGCCAATTAAAATATAGAAACATTTCATAGATCAAACATGAATACACTCTACAAAAATAACTTGAATCAATCTCAAGTTAGAGAGAAACATGTCCCCCACCCACCGACAATTTTTGATAAGGTGGACAAATTCCCCCAACCACCAGTTATTTTCAACATTGCTGTATCAAATATACATGTACATGTATTATTCATTACCAAAAATAAACATTGAGGGGTTTAATCTTTAATTTAATTGTTATCATGCAATTATAACAGAAAATCACTATTTTAAATGATTTTTCAATGAAACCTTCAGCAAACATCATAAGCTTCAACTATAAAGAAATCTTACACTTCAGGCGATTTGGATTTATTCTTCCCATTAAAGAACTCTGGCAGAGCTCGCCTCTCGATAGCGTTTACCCCATTGTAGTCAAACCATGATGCATAGCTTGGTATGATAATGTGGTGGGTTTGTTCAGTAACGCTGTCCTCTGGTTCATCTTTGTCCTTCTTCTCTACCGGTGCTTCACCATCTTCATCAATAGCTCCCTCTCCAACCTGTAGAATTAATATACAATTATTGTATAACATATTGGGAAACATTATAATGGTGTGGTGGGTTTGTTCAGTAACGATGTCTGCTAGCTCATCCTCAATAACTCAATTATTAGTACAGAAAAAATCCATCAACACTAAATTACGCAAATCCAATCAGGCGCAGCATTTTCTAGTAAAGGTCTTCATGACCTTGACTATCTCACCCGAAAATCAATTTGGGAATATCTATTGACCAAAGCTAATGTGCATACCAAGTTTAAGACCGAAGTTATTTCATCAGCAATGGAAGAGTTACAACAACGAAATAGATGATGACGACGCTGGACAAAGTAATCACCAGGTGTCAGCTATGAATCACAGGCAACACAAAAATAACCATGCTCTGTAATCAGTTTCAAAGCTTTTACCAAAAAAGACAACGGTGAACATTTTTCATAAATTATTACTACTCCAGGTCAAGTCCCCTACCTGTTGCGATGCTTCCTCCTCCATATCGACCACAGAACCTCCCTTAATGGGTTGTAAATCATTGTCCTTGCTGCTCCGGGATACTGAAGTGTTTAAAAAACATAAAATAATTGAGGGCTTTATGCAGAACATACATAATTCCTTCTTTTTTTACAACCATCTTATTATACTACTCAGATCATGTTCCTAATAAAAGCATGAATTGACTGCAACTTGCTCATTATGTTGAAATAAAATGAAGAATTCAATAAGAGGACTTTCTGGCCCCCTTGGGCAGGGTCTTCCATAGCAGCAGTCAAATCCCCCCCAATACAATACCACAGAACTCACCAGTCTTTGTTGATGACAGTGTGACTTCCTGTATGTTTGTCTCTGGGGCCGGGTCCTCCATATCAGCTGTCAAATCCTCCTCATCCTCTTCTCTTCGCCCCTTCTTAAGCCCCGCACCTGTAGACTGGCGGCCTCTGAAACAAAAATCCATCAGTTGTGACCCATGGTGACCCATGTGAGAACCCGTTTAAGTTATGTGATTCCTCACACATGTTAAAGTTTGATAGTGAAGATGGCCATATGCTGATATGAATCACACTCAAATCAATTTCTTGGGCAAAAACCAGTACAGATGATTTGCCAAGAGGATGCGTCACTAGTGGGTATAAAATCCACAACCTCTTTGGTGAGAGGCAGATAGCTTAACCATTAGACTAATCTCACCCTTTATAATCATTTTGGTACAACTTAACATTTGTGACTCTTGACTGTAGTCTTAGCTTAGTCTATTACCAGCTTTCCAAGTTGAGCGTATATATATATTTGACATCATCAGCAAAAATTTGTCCTGCGGAATAAAAGGTGACGTTTTCAGTTTATGATGTTTAGCGTCTAATAGGGAGGCAATGATAGCTAGTTAAACATATAGACGAATCCCGTTGGCTTAAATTCCAAGGGACTGGTGAAAATACTTTAGAGTCTCGGAAAATTCAAGCCAAGCCGGAATGCTTACATTCAGTATAAAGGAAACAGTCATTGACTTCCGAGCCAACACGCATTTCAAGCCATTGAAGGGAGTTCGAGCCAACAGGGTTGGAGTGTATTTTCAGAAATATTTTTTTCATTTAATTTTACTCATTTTTTTTTATAATGTGTATTGTACTCCTTTCTCTTATTGAAGATTTGTTTTTGTTGTTAACATACATGTACCTCAAAACTCAGTTAACACAAACATCATATCTATATTAACAAATGCAAACAAAATAGACGAAACAAAATTATTGAACTTACCCTTTCCGTTTTGATTTCTTCTCCGGTACTGGAGATGGAGACCTTTTCCTTTTTTTCTTGCCTTTGCCTCCAAGCTGGAAATTGAGTTCATGAATAATGAAAACAAGTTAAATTTCAAACTCTTTAAAACTTTCCAAGATATGACTTGGACACTTTAACAGGGAGATAACATAATTATATACAAGGCAGGATTATGGTTCATATGCACTTACTCTTAATGCCATCTTTCTATATGCCAAATTTGATTTCAATCCAAGTAAGCAGTAGTTTGAAGTAATTCTCCAGACATGGGTGTGACAGACGGACAGTTAAAGCTGTGTCTATATGATCCTGCCTTTGGAAAGCATAATCAGTGTGTATACCATATGATAAATTACATCATAATTGCTACTTTTCCCCACCATTTTAAATGAAACAAAGCGCAGTCTATGCCGCTTAAAGAGCCCAGCCTTCATTTTATTACCGCAATTTGATAAGGTGATTTGTTTCCTCAAATAATTTTACAAACTAAAATAATGTTTTGACAGTGCTCCATCAGGCGGTAGTTTTGTGAAAAGTTTGTCGATGTGTTCTAAGAAACAAAACTCTCAATCAAACTCTGGTAAAAGACTGAAGACCTATGTTCCATTTAAAGTGGTGAAGAAATAGTTGAGTTAACTTTGTTCAGTCTTCATTCCAAGCAAAATATTGCCTGCCAATGAAGCATCTATGATGCAATTTATCATGTGTAGGTTTTAGCTAGGGGGTTATGGGGGGGTGCTGCACTCGTCCTTTTTGGGGAGCACCCTTCTGTTCTCATGGAAACCAGAATGTGCACCCACCTACCTTTAAAGAATAAAATGCTTATGATAATCAAATATATATATATTTTTATTATGAATTCAAACAAACATGTTTGGTAGTTGAAACCTAATATTACTTCAAATTTTTTATGAAATTTATAATGCCTTTATTATTCATTGTCCAATACAATGTGATGCCCTATTGTTATCCTCAGCACCCTGTCTCTTTTCTGCAGCACCCTGTCCTCTAAATTCTGACTAAAACCCTAATGTGGTACACACACACACACCGATAATGACCACTCCAAAAAACAGTTTACATTACCAGGACCTAATATCACAGAAATAATTACTCAACTGATTTAACCACAATTCTACAAAGTAACTTTCAACATCTAATATGTTTCCCATTATCTCATAGATAATGAAATTGTTGTATTATATTTAAATAATGTCATTAATCATGCATAAAATATTTGAAAACAAATCATTATGCTTAAGTACCTAGCCACGCATTCTTTTGCTGAAGAATGTTTTTTTCTTAAAGAAATATTTCGACTTGCTTGGTTTGTTTTACTATGCTTTTAATTATTGCTTGCAACAGTTTATGAAACCCATTAACTAAATAGGAACCAGATGATATTATTATTATTAACTTACATCGTCCATACTGTATTTTGTAGGCAGCTTCTTTTTCACTTTTTTCCCTTCATACTGAAAACAAACATTTATAAATTATTCATTTCTACTATATAATCACCTGAACAGATCCATGTAATCAACATCCTGTTCGGCCATTATCAACAAACCTAGGTTTATCTCAGGACACTGTGTCAATAGTTCCATAATCTGATGGGCTATCTGGCCAAACCAGATACCACAAACAGTAAAACACTTAGGCTACTGCAAGCCAATGTCAACATTGGTCTGATTTCCACAACTTGTGGTATTTAATCAGTCTCTTAAGGAAAATCCACAAACATCTCCCTCTACCAATGTCTATGCAAGGGGATTGAAATCAATGGAAGATATAAAGATAGGTATTGTAGATATATATAAAACAAGTCGAGGCAGACTCGGCCAATAAAACAAGCTGGTTGTTGGCAAATGTCTCTCCCTATCAGGCTATGGTTGTCTCATTCAGTTGCATGACATTTGGCTAGGAAATAGAAAAAATGTATGGGAAAGCATAGAAGGCTTGAAAGAGAAACAGCTGGACATACACTGTTGCTGACACTGTCACCGAAATACAATGCTTGAGGCTTGGTAGACTGTATCTTTATGTCTTCATGGTAGTCTTGTGTTTAATTCTGCACTCTATGTTAAATCAGGGCCTTTAACCAGTTATGGGGAAGACACACTAGCCCTTTTGGGTGGGATAAAAAGCGTGTATTTTCAGTTTTGGGGAATAATTCTCAAAGTACTTCTTCAAACGATTTTGTCATTTTAGTTTTACAAATGGAGTAAAATATCAGTAACGCAGTAAATATATCACTTGGAAACATCCTTTAATGAGTGGTAAGATTCTCATGACCGGTATATAAATTACCATTAACTTTTTTTTTTAAAATGGGGAATTTCAGAGGCTATTTTTGGGGGAAAAAAACAGGGTCTGACCTTTGAGGAAGTACCTAGGTATCCACTACAGCAAAGAAGGTTAAAAAATGCCCTGTTAATGTGTGTTGAAAGTGAGTTTGAAATGGGACTGACTGATAAGCAGTTTTATCAATTTTTATTGAGTTAATTTGTCTGCTGAACACAACTGTATGCTTTATAATACGTTGAAATGGTATATGTCATGGAAACTGTAATAGAATGGTACTCCAGACTGAAAAACTGTAGGATTTTTCATTTAGATATGGTCTATCCAAGATTTCTGCCTATTGGAGTACAGATAACTTGTTGATATTCAGACAGAATAGCCTCTAAATGTTCTTTTGAAGAATTGACATGAGGTATGAAGGGGACACTAAATTAAGTCACATGACCTTAGACCTGTTAGTGTGACCTTGACCTTGAACCTAACTGGTTGTTACATGCGCTCTGCACATTGTCTCAATATGGTGAACATTTGTGGCGAGTTATTTCAAAATCCTTCAAGCAGTTCAAAAAATATGGACAGACACAAAATATAGCCACATAATACCTTGAACAGAGCTGGTTATTACATTTGCTCTGCACAGCATCACAATATGGTGAACATTTGCTGGTAGTTATTTCAAAATGCTTCAAGCAGTTCATGAGATATGAAGCAGACATGAAATATAGTCATATGACCATTGACCTGTAAATGTGATCTTGACCTTGAACCAAGCTTGTTGTTTAATGCACTCTGCACATCCTGTCAATATTGTGAACATTTCCAGCAAGTTACTTCAATTTCCTTGAAGCAGTTCTAGATACATATAACAAACAAGATTCATATCGAATGGACAGACGGACAGACAACTCGAGCAAAAAATGTGATGACATTTATTTCGGTAGACATAATTAGACATTTTGAATGAACAAGCCTTACAGCTGCTATATGAAATCCAGAATTTGAGCATGACCAGAAAGCATTCTACCAGTAAATGGCTTGTGCTAATTTCGACCACTGTTCAAACAACATTTTAAAAACACCCCTAGTACCCACCTCCTCTTCCACAAGATAATCCTCCTCATTCATCCACTCATTGTATTCATCAAGATCCAACAACCAGCGTGCTGTCACCTGCAAAAACAGATTATTCTTTATATTAGTCAAAGGATGCCAGATATCATTACAAAAAATAACCACTTAATGGGTTGATTGTTTTGAACTTAGTTTAGGTTAACGATGTTGTTAACATTATAATTGTTAACTTTCAAAACTTAACTGCTTTGGAACTTCATGGACACATTTTATATAACTAAGTTCTGCAGTGTTTCTTACTATATACTTGTGACATTAACAAAAGATTATTATCAAATATTTCATCTTTAAAAATTAACAACGATGCCATTAATCACATTGTTAACTTAAACAAAGTTCACATTATCGCCCAAATGTATTCCTTTAGAGCAGCCAGTGTGCTGTCACCTCAACAAAATAAAGCAGTCCAAATAAGTTGTTTCTTAAGTTTCAAATTGGTACTTTTATAAACCTTCATACAAACAGTTAACTGATAAATATCTAACAACAATAAATATTTAACAACATTTGTATTCTTAGTTATTGGTATGGCAGGTTGCTTTGTTAAAAAAAATGTAATTCCATTTACCTAATTCAAAAATTGAAATTATTAAAAGGCAAACATAGTGACATAGTTCACTTTGTTTGCCGTTTTTTATTTCACAATAGGCAGATTTTCCAGCAATTTGTCAACAATTTGTTAAAGTAAACAACGTCAAAACGACTTTAAAATCACTTTTTTTTATCTAAGGCGTAACACAGAAATGGTTTTATATAAAAAGTTTTCGAAAACATAATGTATCTTTCTGATTTTTTTTAATACATTTTTATACATTTTTAACCTTATAAGAAATTCCTCAATAATTTGTTTTATAAAATTCATGATTTAAGAAATAGACAGTTTCCAACACAAAAGAAAATGTCAACATTTTTGTTTACGAAACCTGTCACATCTTAATTTTCAGATTCTACTTTAAAAATAGTAAATTACTAAAAAATTTTAAGAAATCAAAATATTCTCCAACTATAACAGGTGTTTATAGGATCTCCCCAACTTTTTTCTCTATTACATCAAGAACATATAAAAATTTAACGAACCTGCGCCTTAAAAATAACCTACTAAAGAGACATTCTTTCCCTTAACATCCCAAATTCCACATTTTATTTTTACCTTTTATGAAGCCAGCCTCACCTTTTAAGCCACCGTTAATGACCAAAATCAATAGCAATGTACAATGAATGGTCTAGTTCAGCCTTACACAAGCACAACAGTGAGATGTTATGTATCTGAAAGAGCCACTATGCTCTCTCTTACCCTGGGGAGTATTGGTTTTTCAAACCAAGTCTCTTTGTAAAGGCAAGGTGGAAAAAACCAATACCAGCTTGGTAGTGGTAAAAGGTCCCTTTACATGTAAAATCATTTTGGGGCCATAATTGAGCCTTTTAATGGGAAAAGGTACCACCAATTATTGGTATTAGAAATTATTAAAGTGGGAAGTCAATACTTACAAGGTTGTGTTTTTTAGAATCCTTTCATGAACAGGAAATGTGCCAATAACGCTTGATTTTACTAATAGCAAGTGTGAAAAGTCACTATTAGCAAGATAGTGATAAAGGGTCCTTTTTGATTTATTAAACAGATGTGGTCAAATTGAGCCGTATAAAAGTAAAGGTACCAATAAATGGTATTTTGGTCTAATGACCTAATATCTTTTTATTTTTTTTATGCAAGGTGAAAAGTTTGTGGTAAAATATCCTTTTAAGTAAAATTTTGGATTGAAACTGGAATCTGAATAACACTGGAATTAAGGCAAAATGAAAAGCCAATAATATTTTGGCTGCGGTAGACCAAACAAGTCATCACACAATTTCAATAAAATACATTAAAGATACTAAAATTAAAAAAGCACAAGAAAAAATGAAATAAATATAATTATCGCCATTTTTTCTAGAATTTATTACTTGCTATTGAAATATTTTCTGACACTATTGTGATAATAATTTTCAAGGACAAAAATAAATGAACAAGTATGTGTTTGAAAAAGGAAGTCTTAAATAATATATTTTTATTTTCATTTTTTTAAATAATTTCTAAAATTATGCTTTATTACATGCTTACAAATAACCGTAACCACGTTATAACATTACTGTTATAACTATGATTGCCATATTTCTTTTCCCTTCTACGTTATTCTTTTAAATTTGTTTTTTCCGTTTGTTTTATAACAATTTCACACTACCATATATAAATATCTTTATAAATCATAAATTGCATTCATTTAGTTCTGTACAGCTTCTCATGACATTTTTGTATTAATGTATATATTGTATAATAGTGATTGTTTCAAATATTGTATATGTTGAAATCAACCTCGGGTGAATATAAAGAGAATACATAAATACTAAGTTCATCTATGGTTTATTACTAAAGATGTAGTGAGACTACACACAGAATACATATACTTCCAAAACAAATAGTGTACATTATTCCTGTGCTTAATATTCCACAAATGTAAGTAGTTTTGCCAATCATACGGCAAATGAAACATTTCCTTTCGGTAAATGATAACAGATCTGTACAGTAGTGATTTTTTGGCCTTATAGTTTTTTTATCAAGTTAAGAAGGGCTTACTTTTAAGATATCAAACAATACAGAATGAACACCAAAGCTATGTGGTTCTGTCATTCAAACAAGGGGCTTAACTCTACATTTATTGAGACAAATTTATGGGCCTTGCTTTACATGCTCATATTGTCTCTGTGTACCAAATTTGAGTTGAATATATCAAATCAGCAATAACCATTGACGACAAAGACACCAAAGCTACCATGATATCCAAACTTTTCTTAGAAAACAAACAAGCTAAAATGGGGTCATCAATAGCCACAGTGAAAGAAAGATTACTAACCAGGGCTTCTAAAAACCAGAAATTTGCCGGTCTGGACCAATTTTGACCAAGCCAGACCTATTTTAGTTTCAAAAAGTGTAAAAAAAATCAGTCCAAAATTTTCTCTTTTTTTTAATGTTGGTCCAAAACGACTAAGTCAGTAAAAGTTGTAGAAATTGTAATACACAAACATTTATGGGTCATTCACACAATCAAAACTACCTCCAATAGGTCATAAAAGTGTCTAAGTTACCATCAGACCAATGCGACCAGCTGCTGATCACTCTATATAGCCTATCTGATAATTAGCAGACGCTTGCAATCGGTCCAATCATGTGTTTTGGTCGATCGCAGAAGACGGTTTTAAAGATAAATGCATTTGCCATTGTTTATCCGCGAAAGCATTAAAAATCGAAGTTAATTAACCTAGTAGTCATATATAGGATATAAAAAGCATCATGCTTTATTAACTACATAGTCTAAAAGCTGAGTGCGCAACTTATGTCATTTTAATTCGCAGTAATGAAAAAATCGTTGTTGGTATCACTCTTATAGCTTGAAGCTCTGATTTTAAATCTAGATATATATTATCATTCAAGATTATCAGTTGAATGTTGACCCACTGTAGAAGCATTAAGCAAATAAATCATAATACTGTTTCACTTTTTGTTGTCCACTTCCAGCCAACCACAGTTAATTACGATTTCAGTAGTTCTTGTTAGGAACGCTGCAGAGCTCAATGAGAATCTCATTTGACATTTCTATATAATCGGACTTGTGAACAGGTCTTTCTTATTTCGGGCGGAAGGATGGGTCATTATGAGCCTCATAGAAAAAAGATTCTGCTTATTGCTAAATATTGAGACCAAAAAGTCGCGATGTCAAATTTTATTGAAGTAATGATGACATATCACCAGCGTTTCTGCAGTGGACCAGGCTGGTTTAAGAGCTACAACCCAGGGTCTAGGAGTGGTGTAGTCGGTTTGCTGGGTTAGATACCACTAACAGAATGCTACAAAGAGTACAGATTTAAAAGGCGGCATACAACCAGATTTAAAAGGCGGCATACAACCCAGGGTCCAGGAGTGGTGTGGTTGGTTTGCTGGGTTACATACCACTAACAGAATGCTACAGAGAGTGAATATTGAATGGCGACATACAACCCAGGGACCAGGAGTGGTGTGGTCGGTTTGCTGGGTTACATACCACTTAAAGAACACTACAAATTGTACAGAAATAATGATTGCATACCTCCCAGTGTCCATGAGTGGACCAGACTGGTAACAGGGTTACATATTACTAATAGAATACTACAAATTGTACAGAAATAATGATTGCATATCTCCCAGTGTCCATGAGTGGACCAGACTGGTAACAGGGTTACATATTACTAATAGAATACTACAAATTGTACAGAAATAATGATTGCATACCTACCTGGGTCCAGAAGTGGACAAAATGGTAACAGGGTTACATATTACTAATAGAATACTACAAATTGTACAGAAATAATGATTGCATATCTCCCAGTGTCCATGAGTGGACCAGACTGGTAACAGGGTTACATATTACTAATAGAATACTACAAATTGTACAGAAATAATGATTGCATATCTCCCAGTGTCCATGAGTGGACCAGACTGGTAACAGGGTTACATATTACTAATAGAATACTACAAATTGTACAGAAATAATGATTGCATATCTCCCAGTGTCCATGAGTGGACCAGACTGGTAATAGGGTTACATATTACTAATAGAATACTACAAATTGTACAGAAATAATGATTGCATACCTCCCAGTGTCCATGAGTGGACCAGACTGGTAACAGGGTTACATATTACTAATAGAATACTACAAATTGTACAGAAATAATGATTGCATATCCCCCAGTGTCCATGAGTGGACCAGACTTAACAGGGTTACACATTACACAACATTTGGAACTGCTCGGCCATTTTATCGAAAACAACCTCGGATGTATTTGGACGGTTGACACACTCAAAAAGTGGTACGTTTAAGTCCGCTGAAGGTAGATCGCGTAGTAATTTAATTTAGCAGTTTAAGTTTGTGACTTAACTTTTGGGATTCTTCATTATGTTTGCTATAATCAAATTCAATGACAATAAATTTAAACTTAGATCAATAAATACAACTCTAAAACACTACATTTAATTAATGATATAATTCAAAATTTTACGAACTACTGCAGCAGATGTACCTGCATACATCCGAGGTTGTTTTCGATAAAATGGCCGAGGAGCTCTGAATGATTACACAAAGAACACTATATATTGTACAGAAATATTGATGGCATACCTACCTGGGTCCAGGAGTGGACCAGTCAGTTTTCAGGGTTACATACTACTAATAGAAAACTACAAATTGTACAGAAATATTCATGGCATACCTCCCAGGGTCCAGGAGCAGACCAGGCTGGTTCTGGCTCAATATCGCATCCAAGGTCCACCATCCAGTTGTCATAGCTGAAATATTTAGAAATAAACATTAAACATGGTGTTACACATCACTGACTAACAGCAGTTTTTTGTATCTTCACAAAGATTGGGGTGTAAGACTTCTGCAGTTTCTTTGTATCTTCACAAAGATTGGGGTGTAAGACTTCTGCAGTTTTTTTGTATCTTCACAAAGATTGGGGTGTAAGACTTCTGCAGTTTCTTTGTATCTTCACAAAGATTGGGGTGTAAGACTTCTGCAGTTTCTTTGTATCTTCACAAAGATTGGGGTGTAAGACTTCTGCAGTTTCTTTGTATCTTCACAAAGATTGGGGTGTAAGACTTCTGCAGTTTCTTTGTATCTTCAAAAAGATTGGGGTGTAAGACTTCTGCAGTTTTTTTGTATCTTCACAAAGATTGGGGTGTAAGACTTCTGCAGTTTTTTTGTATCTTCACAAAGATTGGGGTGTAAGACTTCTGCAGTTTCTTTGTATCTTCACAAAGATTGGGGTGTAAGACTTCTGCAGTTTCTTTGTATCTTCACAAAGATTGGGGTGTAAGACCTCTAAGTGTGACATTGACCTTTAATCTACAGCCTTAATTTTAAGCATGATAATGATGAATATCAACTGTCAATTCAATTTAATAATTTTCTTTTGCATGAATATATTATAACAATGAAATAATCAATACAGCATAAACAAGATAATTTAGCATTTAAAACACATTCTCTATAATCAAATGCCATATGAATGTCATGAATAGCTATTTAGTTATGACTGAAGGATGATACTTTTGCAATTAAATGCTATGGTACAAGTGTTACAACACAGCCAATAGATGAGATGAAACTCGATTGGAGTCTTATACCTGTCAGGGGTATGCCAGAAGTGAACAAGGGCGTTTCTTTCTCTCTTCAACACTGGGCGGCACCATTCATCTGAAATGTATTAACAAATATGATTTGCAGTATTGAAAATGTATCAAATTTATACAGTAAGAAAAATGAATATATCGACTGAATAAAACTTAACTATACATAGGAAATAAACGTTACACTTTAGATGAACATCTGTTACCAATTCTTTGAAAAGTGTAATAATATTTATGTTCCAGTTTGTGCTAATTTTAACTGCTGACTAGATGTTGTTTCTTTTCTTTTTTTCATGGGTTACTTTGGCACAATCCTTTTACTAATCCTGCCAAATTCCTAGTCAAAAAGGTCTGCAAGTTAAGCATGGGAATAAATTTCTGAACAAATGAAATAGATTTCTCACCTTCACTGCCGGCAGCTGCTGGCATCCCGTGTATGACGTGGGTTGCTTCATCTTCCTGTTCTGTGATCAGACCTTCATGTTGCTTGATAATGTCTCGAAGACGAGTTAACAGAGGCTTGTCCAGATTGGGCTGCAAAAAAACAATGGTCAAATTTGTACAATAACAGATCCTAAAAACACAATGCACACAACCATTTTTTTTAAATATTTTAATCATCACTTACTTTTCAATATCTAAAAGTAGACACTCTGAAAAAGTTGTTTATTTCCACTTGTACCATGTTGGATAGTGTTTTCATTAGTTTTTGTCCAAATCTTAACTTCCATATTGTAACGGTAACAAAACAAGAGGCCCAAAAGGGCCTATGCTCAACTGGCATGGCTCCTGTGGTCATTTTCAATCCAGAGCATGTACGTTTGAGTAATAGGCAACAAATATACAGTTCACTTTTAGTGTTTGGGTTAGCTGAAAACGCTTCACGTTCAACATCTGAGGGCAGGAAGTGTTGTAAGCAGATTAGTTGCATGAACTATTTTAATATGTGTCAAGTAAAGGTAATCTAAGGTAATAAATATTTGCGTTCAAAACTGTACTCATCGTCAAAATTTCATTTCTGTAGCTTTAAAAATAAAAAGTCGGTCAAAGGTCAAAGTCAAGGACATTCTAGGACAACATTAATGCTTGTTTGCAAAACTGTTCACATGGTCAAAATTTCATTACTGTAGCTTTAAAAATTAATAAGTAAGTCAAAAGGGGTGGGGCCAGCTTTTGCCCAAGGGGCATTATTTCAAATGTTTTCAATTGCATCATATGATGCTCCACAACAAATATCAAAGGTATGGGCCTTGTGGTTTGAAACAAGAAGATTTTGAAAATATTTCTTAAATAAGTCTCTAGGAAAATAGTGACACCCAGGGCTGTGCCAGTTTTGACCCAAGGGGCATAATTTGAACAACCATGGTAGTGGACCACTAAATAAAGCCTTGTTCAAAAAAGCAAGGATTTGCAAAGTGGTTTTAGACAGAAAGGTTTTTAACATTTCCCAATTTAAGGGGGGGGGGGGGGGGAGGGGGGTCCGTCCCTTACAAAGTAAAGAGAACTCTTCCCTGGGCTTCCGACAACGTCGCCGTTTGGTTTGCATTTGCTGCACTGATCCCTTGCGGGGACAGTCCCCGTGGGGGGGAGGGGGATGACCCCCGGAGGCAATAATTTGAACAAACCTTCACAAGCAATTGTGACTTTACATGTAAACTTGGCTAAAAATAGACTTCGCTCATGTAGACTTGGCTAAAAATAGACTTAGCTTAAAATAGCATTTCTTATACTTTCAAGACCCATAATCCTGGCATGCATGGGCAGATCTGGCTGGTTTTCAAAAGTAACCGAGTTCTAATGGATATCTAAATACTGTACAAGTTTCATTGAGATACCATCAAAAATGAAGACTGTATCGTGTTCACAACCAATTGTTAACACAATAACATTTTTTTATACTATCAAGGGCCATAATCTAGGCATGCATGGGCGGATCTGGCTGGTTTTCGAAAGGAACCAAGCTCTACTGGATATCTAGATACTGTACAAGTTTCATTGAGATACAATCAAAACTAGAGCTAACAACTAGCGTGTGGTTAAATTACAAAGATATTCTGAAATGTCAGAGGAACATTACCAACTTACCTAGGAATTTGAATTCTACAACTCACTCATATCGCTTGGGTATAATAACAACAAGTAACTGATAGGCATTGATCTTGACAAAATGGTACAAAACATTTTACATCACCCACTTACCTAGGAATTGAAATTACACAAATCACCCATATCACTCAGTATTATTTCATCAAGCCAGACAATGGTAACAGTTACCTACTGTCCTACATATAAAATTCACAAATATTACACAAAGCATTATCAAATTTCACCTCACTAATATCATTGTTTTTTACCACTTTTAAGGGCCTTTTGATAGGGGAATACTGGTGTCATTTTGGCAAAAAGGGAAAAAACATGATTCATATAGTGTTTAACTTGTTGTCAAACCTTTTATTCAACAAACCTATCGACATATTTATAAATTGCACCATATTGCTTCATTTGCTCAATGTTTAGAGGTAAATGCTCCTCATTTTTTTTTTTCAAAATGGATTTTTTTTCTGGTGAGAGGGAGGAAAAATATATGCTTCTTTCAGGAAGGAAAAGGGGCCAAATTTCAGCCACCAAAAGGTAAAAAAACACACTGTATATACATGATATATAAGTTCCTACCTTGATAAAGACATTTGGCTGCACATGGCACTTGTTGGCGATCAGTGATTTCATGATTTGCATGAACATCTCCACGTTTCGGTCCATACGCGAGGGAGACTGGAAGTCCATTCTTCGCCTGAAATACAGCCAAGGTTCTCAGATATCTTGCTTAAAAAAGAATAATCATGAAGTACATTTTACAAAACAAACAGGAGCTACAGATAAGCAGCATATTTGCATAATTACACAATTAAAACCATCGAGAGCCTTATTACAATGACGCTTATCAAAAAGCATACAAAGTGATCGTTTACACATTTGTTGAGAGAAAGTATTTTTTCATTTCTATATTTTTAACATCATGTGTTGTAAGTTACAACTTGTAACCATTATTCTACCAGTCGTTTCAATGCCCTTAATGAATTCTAAATAACATCAAGCGTCTGCTAATATAAATCCTCCAAGAACTAAATCAGCACTATACAAGACTAATCATACATATAATTAAGAGTCTGAAAATTAAAATAAGTAAGGCTCTGCAAGCTTATTGCATTTATACATACTGTAAAGGAAAAACACCTGTTGGAAACCTCCAATTTAATATATGAAGAAATAGAATTCAACCATATCATAAATTCATATATTTATATATATTTAATATGAAAAATCCAAGTTTCATCTTTTTGGCTTCCAAATGACTGGGTAAAAAATAATAGCTTCCTGATGCAAAAGCCCAAATACCCAATCGCAAAAACCATGAGTGAGTAATACCCAATTCATTGAAAATTGGATTTCTGATTTGTGCATCAAATTTTGAATGACTTGCATAATAACTTTGCAAGTTACATATTACTTTGTGTTAATTGAACATTTATACAGATATTATGTGTTGAATTCATGTCAGGGTCATCGTTAAACTTTGAAAGTGGAAGAGGTGAACATCATTTAATATGCATAGCTTTAATTTTCAGAAAGCCTTCAATTCTTTATTTTTTTTTCGCTAAGTGTCATCCTTTAATGGTAGGAAAAACTTGAATGTCTTACCATCCTTGGTCAGTCTTGAATTTAAACACAGCAGCCAAAATATGACAAAGTGCTCCACTAGGCTTGAAGTCAAGGAAGCATTTCATCTGCAAAAATATACAAAAAGGCACATTAGATAGTTGTTGTTTTACTATACAGGGAAAGGCAACATTAAAAGGTTCTCTGTTTAGCGCAGTGATTAGTGCAAGACTATAATGACAGAAATATACTGCAATACCAAAAGACGCCAATTCTTTTACGCACAGTTTTGTAGTTAATTTCCATTCTATATACTGAGTACACAAAATTGGAAAGGTTAAATGATTGGATAAGGGTCCAAATAATTGTTGACACAAAGTAAGATGAAATACTTACAGGAAGCTTCGTAAGTGGCGGATTGCTAACAGACTTCCCAAACGCTTCTTCCTGGAATTGCAGCAGTTGTAACACCAGGCTTGCAAGACTCTTGTTGGTGGGTGGGTCTGCTTGGGTGTACTGCAAAACAAAACTCACAAACATTAATTAACCCTTTCATTTATAGATACTTCTGTATCCATACTAGGCTCATAGATGCACCCTTTTACCTTAAAGTCATATAACAAGAGGATAATTTAGGGGTGGCCGTTCTGGCCACTTTCCTATGAAGAAAAGGGTTAATTTAAAAAAAATAATAAGGCAGACATTCCCTGATTTCGACATATTTCGTTATGCACATTTTCCCAAAAAGTCTAGGGTCTTTTTCCAAAATGGGCAGAAAAAGCCTTCTTAAGCTTTAAATAACCATCCATTTACTTCAGGCAATCAAATGACAATAAGTGATCACTGATTAATCACTTGTTTTCTTAGCTTCAATAATGCACATTTAGGAAACTTTTTAAACATAAGTATATTCATTTTGTTCCCTTAACGCCACAAGTCGTCTGATTTATAACAATGTAAAATGGATTCTTTGACTGTAACTCCACAATATTAAACACTGCATTGTTAAATGAAAACACAAAAGTTACACATAAATTATTTTCAGCCAATACCTTTCCCTAATTACACTAGCAGGGGTTTCAATAAGCGGAAGTAGACGTATTGTACGCCCGGAAAATCGCCAAATACGTCCCAGAATTTGATTCTAAAACATCAGCAAATTAAGCATAACTTTAAAAAAGACAATTAAATAACAGCCAGGTTGAATGTACACGTACCCAATCGCGATCGTAACAACTAAAATTCGTCCCCTACATATTTATTTATTTTTTGTGTATTTATGCCAGTATGATTGTTTCAAACTGTCTGTTTTTTGTTTTATTTTACATGATTTTTAGGAGAATAATGTGATATTGCACTAAAGAAGACTCCAGACAAGTACAGTCATATTACCACAGACAAAAAGACAAATTTTGATTTTTGATATTTAAACACACCCTTTTAAATTTTGTGAAAAGCAACAACATTTTGTTCAAGTCTGAAAATCATGAAAAATGATTTAAAATGAGTATTGAAACAAATTATTCTATGAGGAAACCCCCCTGGTGACAGGGGAGGACCCCTCCCACACCCATCCCCATGCACACCTACGCTAGACTTTTGTAATGGTTGAACATCAAACGAGCTACTTTACCTACAAATTCTATGAGAATTCTTAAAAATCTTGAAAATCAGACATGGAATTTAAAAAAAAAATCTTGGTTTTGGGTCTTATTGAAACCCTAGTCCAAATAATAGTATGTTGACAGATTTTTTTTACAATTTTTGATATGGCAAATCCTTCACGTACAAACTTGTACCAACAGTGGGTAGTTGTTCCGATCGGGGTTCTTGGTTTAAGCATATTGCGTCCATAAAATATCATAAAAACAAGAAATATTTCTAGATAATGTTATTTTATTCCGAACACAAAAAATAAATATCCAACGAATAATTGAGTTTGATGGGGTTTTCTTCATTTCATTCTGTCAAAACATAGCGCAAGGCTGCAGTTCACAGTTTTACAACAATTGGAGCTCTTCGGTCATGGCCGAGTTGTTACAATTGTATTTACGAGGTCTATCACGAAGCTTGTCAGAGGTGGCCAAGTTATTACCACTGGGTCGAGTTTTTCCGCTTGGCATAATTGTTGTCTGTGTCAGTCAAGTTTTGTTTTATTGGAAAGGCAGATCAAGTGTTTTAATGCTTGTTTTATGCTAAATAGCTTTGTACTTACATGGAAAAATAAGCCTTTATTATCCATTTCAAACATACAATACTTCACTTTATACAATTTCAATATTTTTTAAACCCACCCAGTTTTTGCACAAACCAGTTAAGACGTTAGGGAGAATCCTGTATAACAAGTCTATTATTTTTAGACGAATTGAAACCCCTAACTAGTGTTTCATACACTTCTACAGATCGGCTTTTGTCAACAAAGCATCATCATTTCTTAATTATCTAGCAGGTGTTCGTTATCTTGCCGCTCAATATACTTAGCGCTGGGTTCTGTCATTCTTGGCTAGGAAAACAACAAGTGGGATATAGACGCATCAAGTCGTCGAAACAAAAAACCTCAAAGACTCTGACGCTGCTGTTTATATGGACTACAGTATTGTTTTCTTAGCTATCAGATTTCCGATCGAAGGGTCTTGTGTTCAATCCCCACTCAGTCAGAGATTTGTAGATGGATACGAAATATCTCAGAAAAAAATGTTATCTTGTATTGATGGAAATAAAGAGCTGTCACAACAATCTATTTTTGAAACAAAGAAATTTCCTTCTAATTACACTGTTTAACACGCCGACATAAATGCAGTATGCAATATTATCATTTCTTAACTGTCGTAGCATATACCTTTTTGCAATTCTTATGCAACCATGTCCTAACGGAGTCGAATTGAGCTATGGTATCAACAGATTCAAAGAATTTTATATTTGGAGCGCCGTCTTTTTTTCTTTGGGCCGCCATCTTTTCGCGTCAGGTCAACCCAGCAGTTAATAATTTAAGATTTTAAGTAACAAAGTGCTTTAAGTAAAGTGATATTTAATAGAAAGAAAAAAGTGATTTATTTTGATGGTTTTCTTGTTATTATGGCCGTACTAGTTCCTTTTTTATTGTTGTTGTTTTGTTCAAGGTTACGTTATACTAAATATTTGATCAGTTCTGAACGTCATGACTAAGTCTTGAGTTTCTTCCCCTTACACTTGCGTTATCGTTGCGTTATCGTTCTGTATGAAATACAATAAACGGGGAATCATACAATTAGTAAATTATCAGCGAAATATTTAAATTCATCAATGTTCAGACTGATAAATGTCACTTTATGAAATGCTTATATGCCCTTGGAGATATAAAACATTTTGAAGATTATAAAACCATCATGTACTTTATGTACATTGTAGTTGCATATTTTTAATTGCTCCCCTTTTCATGAAAAGAATACTGTTGAAAAGGTGGACGAAAGAGGTAAACACGAAATGCATGACCAAACTAAGAAAAGTTATTTTCTCTTATTATCTTGTTAAGATACTTTGTCGTCGACATCATTTTCCCAATCAATGTCCTTGACTAATATTTTTTTATTACCACGGGTTATATCAGCATAAAAACACAATTTTAGTAATTCTTAAAGTTAAAACTAACTGTCTTATGTAAATGTCGTCTCAGACGGGGTGAAACCTAAAATTGCCTTAATGAAATTGGTGCAACTACCACACCACTACCACTAATACTATGGAACACAATAGTAAGATGCTCATACCAATGCAGTTGCATTTAGAAATGTTATTTTTGTTTGTTTGTTGATTTGAGTTTATCAAGGTCTGCCCGCGCCTATGACTTTAAAGGGGTCCTGCTATAAAAGCTATACTTCTAACTAAAAAAGATTCTAAGAACTTTTAAAAGTGACTTTAAATCATGCATTCATTATAAATAGATTTGAAGAAATTTACATAGGTTAAGTTAATTGACAAAGTGAAATAAATTTTGAAATTCACTTTGTAGTGTTTAAAAAGATGATCCCAAATTTGGTAAGGTAGCATGTTTAAAAGAAATTCTTTATATCAGTTTATAAGGCTATGTATTAAGATACATTCTTTAGTTTAAAATTGTAGCATATTCATATCGAACCATACAATTCATGAACAATCTAGCGGAAAATTGTTCGGTTTGAAAAGTAAAAAGGATTTTTTTTTAGAAATATTTTGACATTAAAAAACGGAACGAGCGCTAATAAAATCTCTCATTTGATACCACTTTTGTTTCTGAAACTTGTATAGTTAGGTCATGAAAATCGAAAAAGTGATTCGATTTTTGACAAATAAGGCGAGTTCCGTGAATTCACGAACCTGGCTCTCTTTACTTAGTTTTTGTTGTTAAGCATCGTTTTAGGTGATATTTTGTGGCTCTGAGAGTCAGGCTCGAAATTCAGCACCGCTAGTTTCCGTACAAATTCGTCCATTAGTTAAACACGATCTTTATTGGCCCAGGGAGATTGTGCCATGATATTAAAATTGGAGGTAAATATTGTTGATTTCCATAACAGGAATGATACTTGTATAAATATTCGCGTGCACAGAAATCGTATATGCTATATTATCATATTTTAGAGCTTAATTCTTCTACAAAAAGATTTTTGTCCTATTTTAACGATTTAGTAACATCAATTTGAAAAAATGAATATAAAATATGGCCAAAAATAGCATCAAAGTCGAGGGCTAAGCTAAACATTGACATCAGAATAAACCGGGAAAGACCAGCTAAAGAAAGAATTGTTTCACTGTGCAATGATCAACATGTTAGTTCTTTTTAACATTTTTCCCTGGGGAGCCCCCCCCCCCCCCGAACCCCCTACGGCAACATGGATATCGCCCTCCCATACCCTCTCACGTACATTCGTGCGTAAAATTCAGCAAAGCCTGGCTTTGCCCCTGATTGCATACTCACATATCGAGACAATATAATTTGTGCACAGGTTAAAGTGCATGTGAAATTCGAAATATTTCTTAAAACTGAAGAACTCGGTAATAAAAGGGAAGAAGTAAGCCAATTTTTAATGAAATGTATATTTCTGCGTAGGACACTTTTCTACTTTTTAATACAAAGCATCTGACGTATTTTGCATTTTTTACGCTTAATCATATGGATAGAAATTAGTGGTGATAGTTTGTGAACTATGATTTTTAGCTCTTATAGTTGCTGACGAGCATCGCGCGCTTTTATACGCAATAATAAGTGCATAACCTGTTAAAATCATATTTACTTTAAAACTTAAACTTATGAGCTTCGCATTATAAAAACACAAAAAGTCTTAGCATTATAGTTTATTTTCTAGATGTTGCGTGCCATTTTCGATAATTATCATACCAGTTCTTTAAAAACAATTATTTGCCTTTATCGAGACCCCTTTTCTATGAACAACCTGAGTTTTCTAAAAATACACAAATATATATATAATGTTTTCAGAACAAACTTCATTATGAACAACATATTTACATTCCACAGTGCCTTTAAAGTATTAGAGTCTTAGAAGTTCTTAAACGTTTTTAGTAATCATTCCACAGTGCCTTTAAAGTATTAGAGTCTTAGAAGTTCTTAAACGTTTTTAGTAATAGTAGCTCATAGTAGCTTTGGATTGTTATTGGTAGCTCGTAGGAGCTCGAAGTGACTTTTTTCCCAGAGTCGTCGCAAGTTATGTTTCCTACTCAATAACACCTTAATATAGTGCACTTATAACTATTTTAATCACTGATTTATCGACCGACCCCGTGTCCAATAAACTCTCATCATTGCTCACAACTACAGTCTTTAACACCATTGCAACTTATTCAGTTGTCATGGTATGGGGGAATGCACGTGCATGCGTGCGTGTGAATATGTACGCTCGTCGACGGCGCGGTTTCCGTTTCGGTAACTGCCAAACGAGTATGCTCAATGTCTTAGTTACTGCTCTCATCGTCGTACACTGCCAAAACATGTACGTCTATCAGAGTTGTTACTGGCGTTCCCGAAATAGGTTGGGTTTTAAAATTCTGGCCGGACCGGACCAAATCCGGACCAACTGAAATCTCCGAACTGTTACGGAAATCGTTCGGAATTTTCCTAATTTTGTGTTGGTATAAAACCCCCGAAATATGTGTGGCCGTCGGCGTTGCTACGGCTTCCGTCGCCGATCTTCGTAATGAGAAATATGGCGATTAAGCTCGGTGTGGTGTCACCTAACAGTATAAGTAGTAAAATGGTATGTTGTAACCGCAATATTCACCCCGTAACGTGCGGTCAAAGGGCGACAATTTCCATTTCGGTCCTAGCACCTGTCAAAACAACTCACATTTCTGAAAACACTCAAAATGACATCGCAGAAGGAATCAACCAATCTAAAGCTGAATACATGTGGCTCTGAATCTGACCCTCCAAGTATACCTAAACGAAGGTAAATGACGAGCAAACGGGAAAATAACCGAAGCCGGTCCTAGATTTTTTTCGTGCACGAAATGATTGTCCACGAAAGTCGAAACTGTGTGTTCTAACCAATTATTAGTCTCTACGATTCTTATGCGTGTTTTTGAATGCGAATATGTGTGTTTGTTGAAAAAACTTAACTGTCAACCAAGGAGTGAGTGGTTTGATCCCAGTCTCAACACTTATGTAACTTATTTCCCATTCTTCTAAAATGGTGCAATTTATTTTATGTAACAATTCTTGCCCATGTAAAGAACAATGGTAGCTCTGTCTGAGCACTATGCCCTACAGTCTAACATGTCTGATGCTGGAAGTTCGATGTATGGGCTTTCCATCACAGTTAGTGTGGAAAATGCTGGGAGAGCTGCAGAGAGAGCGACAAGTTGGCTCAGGCTAAGACGCAGTTAACCGACTTGGAAGTCATCATAGACCAGGTAGTGACTGATCTTTACTACCTGCCTTTCCAGCTAGAGGGTGTACTGAGATAAGGGGCCAAACACCCAAAGACAGATTGGTACTCAGCTGAGTATGTCTATGTTAAAGCAACTGTGCACCAGATGACCAATTTGCAAGAAAAAAAGAAAATTGTCCAAAACTGACATAAACTTGGTATTTACTTGTACAATGCATTGAAACTTACTAACTGAAGTACCACATAGTTTACAATTTATTTTAGTTTAGCAGTTATTTCGTATTTTTCCATTAAAAAAGTTTACTGGGTATGTCTACCTAGTAGAATTAATTCCTTATGTGTGATTGGCTATTCGATGTTTTCACGTGATATTACCAAGTTAGGTACATGTATATAGCTTAAATATACCACTTGTTTAGAGTTATTCTTCGTAGCTCAATGGATATAACGCTGGACTGCAATTTTGGCGACACGACAATTTTGGTACTTTTTTACATTTATGATATCAAAGCGTAACACATTCTATTAAAGAATTGTCCTGAGATTTGTTACAGAAAAAACTTTTTTTGGTGCCAATCTGGTGTACAGTCCCTTTAAGCAGTACAAGTGTATCTTCACAAAACTCACAAACAGACTGACACTCATGGATAGGCCTTTGGTGTCATAATATAAACAAATATTACCCCCCCCCCCTTTCCGTCCGCTATGTCGCTTCAAGATTTATTTGATTACAGAATGAGCAGACATTGTGGTGTGTACTTCATCCCCCCTGTCATTTATTCAATGATGAATGTATCGCAGAACTTATAAGTTCTGCCATTATGACACACATAATTGCTCCATTTACCAAAGTTTTGTTTGGAAAATCATGCTAAAATTAAAGAATAACTCTAACAATCTCTAGTAGAAATGAAAAAATATACTGGTGCTTTTCAATACTTTCCTATTTGGAGGTCTATCTACTTGTTGGCAAAGTTAAGTACGCAAAGTTCTTTTATTTGAAGACAAGCTGTATGATTTGCTGTGTTATATTATTTTTTAAGTGTTAGTGAAAAGAAGTCATTAATGTTTATCTAATTCTAACATACTTTTGCGTACAGCACATACATATTTTTTACCCAGAATTTACTCTTCAGAGTGATGGCATTAGAGGGGAACATTAGGATATATATGCAAGTGATGAAAATCCTCTGAATGCCCATTATTGTGTCTAAGACTTTGTTGTTTGTATTGACCTGACACATTTAAAATTTTAAGTATTGTTACTTGAAGTGTTCATATATTTAATTTTGCTTTGGTTATTCCAGACAAGAGCTCCTGAAATGGAATGGTTGGGGATACAAGGATTCCAAATTTATCGTCAACAAGGACAACCATGTGGAATTCACAGGAGAAAGGTAATTTGAGGATCAATATTTCTTAGCAAAAAACATATTTATTTTAAGAAGCACCTGTTGTAGGTACATGCTTCGGGATTACATATGCTGATGTTTTTATATATATTGCAATGTAATTGAGTACTAATTAACACATGTACATGTATGCTTAAAGAAGTTTCAATAATGTTCTCATGATTCTTGAAAAAAAAACACTCTTAAGCCTGTGCTTAAAGCATTGACTGTCTTTCATTATCATTCGCTATCAACGTACAGTCTCAATCAAGCCGAGACTGCTTAGATATTTAGCCAGGTTTTATAAGGACAGGGTTCTGTGAAAAAGAGATAGAGTGCTTAGGGAGAAAAAGGTGCATTGTATTGGTTTGCGGAGCACTCCCAACATTTTTGGAATGGGACGAAAATGTGAGAGATTGTGTTTAATTGTAGGAATTGTGTTCGAAGTAATAATAGGTTTCATCTCGTAACTGTGAAGTTTGTGTGTATTTATAATCCTAATAACAATTTAATCAAAAAAGATATTTGACAATCTTCAGCATTTTATTCTATGGAGGTAGAAGGGTGTCAATGCTGATATCCATAAGGAGTGCCAGCACCCAAGTGTTTTTTCTTCTTCACTTTTAAGGGGATGGTGGTGGGGCCCTTTGATAGGGGAAAAATAGCGTTGTTTTTGCAAGAAGGGAAAAAATACTAACATAATTCATAAAATGTTCAACTTGTTTCCAAACCTTCTATTCAACAAACCTTTTGACATATTCATGAATGGCACTATTTTGCTACATTTGCTAAATGTTCAGGTGAATGCTCCTCAATTTTTTTTTATATATATTTTATTTTTTTAAGTGGGATTTTTTAACCTCTGTATGGGAAAGAACTTTTCAGGAGGGGAATGGGGCCAAATATCAGCCCCAATAGGGGAAAAAAAACACTGCACCCTAACATAAATCTAACAGCTTATTATCTCTCATCCAGAAATTATTCATTGTTAAGTAAGGTTTATACTTATCTTCCATTTAACACTGATCCCAAAATATTCCAACATCTCTTACAGATACCAACTGAGTGGTCACACTCTGACCCATATGAGGGATTGGATGACAGAGGCAGTGGGAATAAGTCTTGACCACAAGACCCCACCTCAGGTGAGAATCAAACTTACAAATGGATAGGTTATGCGTAGGAATTTGAAAATTTTGATCAAATTTTAATAATGGTTTATTGTCAATAAAGCTGCATGTATTTACTGAATAGGTGTGAGCTTTTAAAGGGACTGTACACCAGATTGGCACCCAAAAAGCTTTTTTTCTGTAACGGATCTCAGAACAATTATTTAATAGAATGATTTACACTTTGATATCATAATTGTAAAAAAAATACCAAAATGTAAAAAAAATGGAGTTGGGGAACGTGTTCGAACCGGTGTGGCAAAAATTGCAGTCCAATGTTGTATCCACTGTGCTACAAAAGCTTACTTAAACAGTCAGAATAATTAAGCTATATACTTAACTTGGTAATATCATGTGATAACATTGACTAGCCAATCATGCATAAGGAAGAATTCTACTAGGTAGACATACCTAGTAATCTTTTTTAATGGATAAATACGAAAAAACTGCGAACAATGAATTAATTGTAAACTATGTGGTACTTCAGTAAGTAAGTTTCAATGCATTGTACACATTGATACCAAGTTTATGTCAGTTTTCGACAATCTCTTTTTTTCGCTATTTCATCATACAGAGTACAGCCCCTTTAAAGGCCCACAATAAAGGTTGATGCAAATTGCTTAATTTTATTGCATAATGCATTTTCATGTTTAATCCATTTGACTTGAATGATAAAAACAAAAACACATATGCTTCAGGGAACAGATAAAAAATATTCATTGAATCCTCATTGAAAAAAGTGGTTTGTATTTTTTCTCTCAGTTCCTAAATAATACGATTTTTTTGTTTAATGTGATCATTTAAGTCAAATTAGTTAAAATTATGATAATGAATTAAACAAAAAAATATTTTTTCATCAACCTATATTGTGTTCCTTTTAAAAGTATCTAATAATTTGGTGTAAAATATAAGTATTGTCTACATGTACGAAGCGTCTGATATTAATGAAACAGGTATGTGTCTCTGTTATTGAGCTTAGTATGTTAACCTTTTTATTTAGAGACTCTATATTTGACTTTCTTGTGTTCATAATTTTATCCCAAGATAACAATCTTTAAGGGAAAGTCATTCAAAATGGCTGGATCTTATACTTATCTTAATATACATTTTTTCAGGAGACTGACATTTTCACCAATTTATATCAGTAAAAAATGCAGTTTTGTACTGTTTGATTCCAGGGTGAAATCACAGCCAAAGACATGCCAACTCCGTTAAGAAATGAGGAGTTTCTTGCAGAATTGAGGAGAACAAATATTTCCCACTCTGATGACTGTCAGGACAGGCTCTTCAGGGCTCATGGTAAGGATAAAGTATAAAATGTACATGTATCAAGAGATTAGGCAAAACAATGGTTCTGTTAGGGTATCATATACACAATATACCCCATAAACTTGCTCATATGAAGGTTACACACACTTTATAGTTAGAAAGATTTATTCAATACAAGCTTTAACAAAACAAACAATTTTCAATTTCCAAGTATATTGAAAATTTGTTATGCGGTGATTCGAGGTCTGAAGATATCCATTCATCTGAAAATGTTGCCGAAAGGCAGTTCATTTAAGAAATGTAAGCTGAGGTGTAAATATTCATTTATAAAATGTTTAGTTTTCGTATTAAATGGTGAGAATATGTTATTCCAGGGCACACACTTAGTGAGATGTTCATTTTGAGAGAAGGAAAGTTCAAGAGAATGCCAGATTTGGTCATCTGGCCATGTAAGTAATTCTTTTTCATGCATTCATGCAGTCTAATTATTTCGGTGAAACTATGAATGGCTCATTAAATCAGTTATGGTTCGTAAGATGGTAAAATCCTACTTGGATAACGATGGCAAATAATCATTGAGATTCAACAAATCCATGAAGCGGTCGAACGCTTTTTGGGAAGTTTCCAAAATTCCACCTATGCAACCATACGGCATGAATGCACGAAACATGATCAGTCCTTATTTTTATATTTTTCTCTGTTTTTTTCAAGTGTTTTGAATTAAAAATATTAATTATTTGAGGTAAAATAGGAAAATAAATCTGTAATGGATGTTTGAGGCACACAATGTAGGATTTTTTTTATGCATTACGCCCTCAACTATATGCAGCTTTGTCTTAGATATGAATACAATAATGATCTAATGTGTGCTTGCCACAAACATTTTGGGCTTTCAGAATATTTCAAATTTCTGTGATTTACATGAAGTTGAATGATAACTTTGAATCTACTGTGCAGTTAGTGCAGTGGTTAGCACAATCACTTTATTCTGTGTAGGAGTGATTCCAAAATGGATAGTGGCCGTCATTATTTCATCAAAATCAATGTGTGCAGAAACATTTGTTAATTGATGGCAGTAACATTACACCATAAAACAAATTGTGTTCGTACCAATAGGATGATGTTTGATGTTATATCAAAATTGATCCATTTAAAGGGTATTTACCCCGATTTATGACCCGTATTGACGCATTTGAAGCGTGTTTACGCCAAATTACAACCCTTATTGACGCATTTAAAGCATATTTATGCCAATAACAACCTTTATCTTGAGCTTTACCACACTCTCGCATAGCAACGTGCCAGCTGGAATTCTGAATAGTTTTAATGTTGTAAGAACATTTGTCCAAATTGAGATAATAAATAAACAAAATTGTTATTTTTTATAATGTAGAAATTTGGGATTTTGCTAAAAAAAACCTTGAGTTTGAATTTCTAATTCTTACTGCAATATAACTGTCTATTCCAGCTTGCCACAATGACGTTGTGAAGGTCGTGGAGCTGGGGTGTAAACACAATGTGTGTATTATACCGTTTGGTGGGGGAACAAGCGTGTCTGAGGCTATTTTATGTCCGGAGAACGAGAGCCGCATGATTATCTCCCTTGACACCTCACAGATGGTAAGATTTGTGACAGAAATATATAAGAAAGCCTTATTTACCAGTATAGTGGAAATAAGGCAAGAAGTCAAATCTAAAATGTGGTTTCAAAAAAGTTATAGCTAGTAAGATTAATGGCAGGATTTCAGTCCTCGATTTGGTTTCAGAAAACTTGTAGTTAATAAGATTAATGGCAGAAATATATATAAAAAAGTTGTTTACTGGTCAAGTGGAAACAAAACTCTTTTCAATGCTCAATGTGGTTCAGAAAACTTGTAGATGGTAAGTTTTGTGTTGGATAGTAGAGTTTATGCAAGGTTTTAAAAAGGCTTATGCAAGGTTTTAAAAGGTGTGGTGCTGCAAAAGAGGGACTTGGTGCTAAGGGAGAAAAGGGCATTGTATTGTGCTGAAAAGAACAGTTTCAACTTAAACATTTGTGAACATTTAACAATAAGACTTATCTTGAATGTGGTTTCAACAGGCCTGTGGCCAGTTTCCTTTCCCATCTGTTGGTTGTTTCTGAAGCGTTTGGTTGTAAATATTAAAATATGTAGGCATGAGCTTGTCTTGAAACTTGGTTTGATAAGAAAAGAGCATCTATTGGCCACGATACACTTGCTGTAATAAGTTTTGTGAAAAGAAAACAAATTGATGTATTGGGTTTAGGTTGTGCATTTTGATTTAATTACTTAAATATTAGATTTATTAGATGCTATTGGTATGTTATTATACCCCCACTAAACAAAGTTTGCGGGTATATAAAGAAGTGAGTTTGTCTGTTAGTCCATCAGTTTCTGTTACTTTCTAAGATGTCTGTATGATAACTTGCATTATTTGGTCCCAAGATTTGGTATAATGTTTAATACACAGGACAAATGTCATTAAATATAGGTCGAGTTTGCTTTTGTTACAACGAAACTATGAGGATGATTCAAAAAATATTTGGCACACATGTTTAATTTACACCAGAAAATACAGATAAAGTCTGAATTTGGGTACAAACTACTTATTTTTGATGGGTTTACGCCCACTTTTCAACTTCAGTACCGGTGGATTTTAAATAGTGTTCAGTACAATGGTTTAACACTAAAAAAAACGTTCTAGGTTGACTTTCTTTACAATCCACCAATGTTTGATGGAGTAAAGACCCCTTTCCAAATATTTCACATTCACAGTGATTAATTGAATTTCAATCAAAAGCAATGAAAACCCATTACATATTGTGCTTACTTTTTTGTAGAACAAGATTATGTGGGTAGATGAGAAGAACCTAGTGGCCCACTGTGAGTCTGGGATTATCGGCCAGGACTTGGAGAGATTGGTAAGTTTTAGGATTTTACTCTATGAAAGCTTTGCAGCTTATTTTACCTAGGGGCTGTAAAGGGGGAAGGGTGATGAAACTTTCAGCCCTTTATGTAAGAAGCAAATATATCAATTTGTGTGTTGAACTATCTGATTTTGAATCAGACTCTGCATCGTAAATTTTCTTCAAATAATGCTGAATGACTCTTCCATAGCTTGTTGGAAGTGAATTCTACTTTTATTGAATCAAACATGAGTGTTGTTTATCATGACAGTAATATCATAGAGTGTCTTGTAACAAGTAACCCAACTTGTGTTGTTTCAGGTTCCTACCTTAAGGTTGAACGCAAGTCTGAACTATTTTTTGAGCTTAGTCTATAATATAATGTCCAAAAATTTGTACAAATAAAACAGCATATATGCCCAATTAGGTACTGTCTTCAATTTTCGAAATAGTTTTGAAACTGTTAGTCTTCAAAATATACCACAAAC